>NC_136914.1:149559848-149736204 GCF_949752795.1 Hyperoodon ampullatus
TTGACTGTCCTTCTGGCATTACATAGTGATTCCTTTATCTTCTATAATGCAATTACATAAATACTTTATATATTTTGTCTCATATTAATATAGTTAAGTTTTTTTTCCAATTGCTATTTTGCAGGTATGTTTTCCCACTCCATAATGCGTAGTCTGTTGTAATGGGATTTCCTTTTTCTTTTCATATATTGATGAACATTGTTACTTTGCTTTCATTGTCTGAGTTTTCCTATTAGATTGATGATTATTGGTTGTCAGCTTGAATTTGCATTAGAGAATACCTATTCCCTGTATGTGGGTATAATTTCTAACATAGAGGACTGCCTCCAGTGATTGTAGGCGAGGGAGCATAAAATCCTTCTGGAAAGGGTGTAACTATAGTTTATCTTCAGAGAATGATTATGTGCAACCCATTGAGAATGGAAGAATTCTCCTCAATAGAGACTCAGCCCTCCCCCATCCCCAGGATCCACACTCACTGCTTTATGCTAGAAGTGAACACAGCAGCTGTCTGTGCCTTGGCAGCAGAGCAGGAGAGAGATGGGACTGTCAGATTCTGATTTTTCTATATAAAAAAATTACCCAATTATTATTTATCTCAGTCAGCTGTTTATGACGTGCATTAAAGTTACTAAAATCTATAATTATTTCTTTACTGCATTAATTCTAAGCACTATAACGGAATACGTTTCCTTAAGGGAATGATCATGGCTACCTTGTTCAAAATTCTACCTTCATTACCATGCACGTTGAAAGAAGTCATCACAAAACAGATTCTCCAGAAACACAAGTTATGTGAGAATGAATTTATGTACAAGTGAGAAATCAGTAATGTTGCGAAGAAAGCAGGACAGGAAACAGGTCAAAGCCCAGCATGGGGGTGATTTGAGTTCAAGTCCCATGAGATATAGCATCAGACTGATTTTGCAGAACTCTTTGATTTAGGTTAAGACCCAAAGTTTTTACTCACTCAAGCCAAGGAAATGGGCTTTCACACTGCCACAATTTTCAGCCATCTATTAAGAGCCAGATATAAATTCTGGGGGATAAAAAATTCCCAGACACTTTCAGCTTTCTGCACATGGGGACAGAGCACTTCCAAGATGCTAAGGTCAGTCTCTAAGGTGAATCACAGGTACTGGCAATCTGAAGCAGAGCAACAGTTTAAGAGTTTGGAAGGTACCTGGACAAAGTACTTCAGATATCCCCTATATCCCTCCCCTGCACTGGTTGGATCCACTTGAATTTATTTTAAGTTTATTCCATCCTGCTATATTTCCTTTAAGATGTTGGATGATCATAATTTGAGGGGGAGCAATATGGAAGGAGAAGTTATTGGGATGCACTAAATCTCTGCTAGCTGCCTATAGTCCCAAGGTAATGTTCATTTTTCCTCCATCTACCATCCATTTTAGCCTTTCCTCACCCTCAGCTAGCATTTCTTCCCTACTAAGTAGCTTATCTGGTTGCATGATGCCCTGGTTTCCATGCCTTCTTCAGGCTATGGCTATTGTAATTTCTCACTTAAGAGTTAAAATAGGTCATGAGATTACCATGATTGACCCTAATATATATCAGTCAATATATCAATTGGTCTCATTCATCTTCATGATGAACAGGGTCAATAATCCTACCAGTAATGCAACTCCCTTCTTTCCCTATTGGTTCTTGGCATGGGGATCACAAAATAACCAAGTGAGACTACTTCTGTGCCCCTGGTTCCTATATTGGGATGAAGATTTCTAGACTGATAGAATTTCAGGTTGCAAAATCAGGAAGCACAAATCCTGGGAGTAATGGTGAGTGGGCCACTGCTATGTCCACCCACCTATGGTTTCTCGATCTGTGTGTTCTACATCCTAAGGACTCAGCATCATTAGTGTAAGATATACACTGGCTCCAAAAGGACAGTACCCGAAACTCACAGGGTTTCTCTCCAAATTGACACTTAGCCAAGCTATCAAGGAGCTAGTCCACTGATCTATAAAATCAGCAGATTGTGGATAGTGTAATTATGCGGAAGGGTAAGGATTTCTCATTGTTATGTGTTCATTTTCACAACTCCTTTCCCATAGAGTGAATCACTTGATCAGAGTCCATGTCATGTGGGATCCAATGTCAGTAAATCAGATACTCTGTGAGCATAGTGGTGTTAGTAAAGATACTGAGTCAAAGAAGTGAACTCACATTGGGAAAATTCTCTAGTCCCAGTAAAGACTAAATAAAATAATTTTTAGTTGTATGAGGTTTGATGTAACCAATTTGCCACCAATGTTCTAGTTGATCTCCTTGAGGGATTAAATTATACTAAGGCTCAACAATATCTCTGCTGCTGATATATCAGACACTCAGTAGTAGCAGTCACTAAATAAGCACTGGTGAGAAGAAGCTTATGGTATTGGACCCATGCACAGTTTTTTTCTCTACCACCATTTACTGTGGATCCACCATCCACCACCATGCATGGAGATCTGTGGACTCATTGTATAAAAACTAGGATGGCAGAAGCTGAAAGCTACTGAATCAATCAACCTGTTCACCTGGTTTAGTGCATCTTCTGTAAGGGATGTTTTCTAGTGGTCATTAATGAGATACATAGTGATCCTCATATTATACTTTAAAACCGCTCCCAAGGTTTGTTATAACAATTCTTCTCCATGTCCTCCTTACTTCTTCATCAAAATCTACCAATTTTTCTCCTTCCAGGCCCCTGACCAAATAGCCATACCATTCATCACAGTATAGGAATCCATTTGTAACCTAACTTCAGGCAGTTCTTTCTCCAATGCAGTGAATCATCATTGTTGCACACTAGAAGAATTTACCCTGACCACATTTTTTTTTAGAGCCAACAATGTATGAGGCTATTGTGTAATAGAAATTAACTGTCAACTTGTACAAACACATTGAATTGATCTATGCATAAATCAGACTTGGTTTATTTTACTCCTGTAACAGCTGGTCATAGAGTACTCTTCATGATATCACAGGTGTGATTTTATGCAAAGACAACCTTATCTACCACAGATTTCTCTAGCAGTGTAAGATCATGCAAAGCCATATCAGCATCTATTTGTCTCATACCTACTCAAAAATTTCTTTCTTTCATTTTATCTGTTAAGTGCATCAGGACAGTATAATGTATCCTGAATCCATAAGCCAAAGAGACCTGCCAATCACTGTTCTTTCTTAGTGGTAAAAGATGGAAGTACAATAACTTGTTCATTATAAGGGATATCTAGTGGGTTAGTCCTGGACTTCTGTGACATAGAAGCCAAAATGGGATTAGAAAAATACAATATTTACTAGAAAAAATGCTGATGAGGAAAATATAGGGAAAAAGGAACTAGACGGGGCTATGAGAGCTGTCAGATTGAAATGAAGATTTGACTCCTGTGAAGGAGAGTGAGAAGGAAAAGAAAAGAAAGGAAAAAGTGGATCAAACTATATATAAATGTATACCAGTTCAGTAACTGGATGCATAATACCCTAATATCATAAAATTAGAGTAACATCAACTGCTATTATAACACCTAGCTCTTCATTAGAGATTAGGAGGAAGCAATTATACGATACCTACAGAGAGAAATAACAGCAACTTTCTCTCATTAAAAAGGAATTTATAAATTAAGTCCTATCTAATGAAAAAAAATCTAATGTTAAGAAAGCCAACAATGTAAATAATCAACACATAATTTCAACATAGATTATGAATTATTTATATCTAACAATTTTAAAAGAAATTCATTTAAGATGTTCAAAAATATAAATTAGAGACAATGAGTAAGACAGAGAAAGGCTTCATGAAATAAAAACAAGTAAAAGTAACATGAGAACAGACGTCTATGAAAAATATCTCATTGGAAACATTGGAAGATATAGCTGTATATCTATGTCTGTGTCTTTGTTTATACCTATATTTATATCTTTCTATATTTATATGTTTTGCAAATTAAAAATATACTGTCTCATTACAAAGACAGTAGAGTGGATGAAACACACAACTAAAAGAAACATAAATTTGAAGAAATGTATACATTTCAAAGGTCACATAGACACAACTATAAAGGGTCAGTTAAAAATAGGGAAGAGAGCTTAAGATCATCTAATATAATTATCTTTGTTTTGAAAATGAAAAGAAAACAAACAAAGTACAGAGACCTTGAGCACTATACCCTCTGGTCATAAAACTAGTAAACGATCAAGCCAGATTCAGTGCAGGGCCACATTTAACTATGACTAAAATATGGAATGTAGCTTACCACTCTAAAACCCTCAAAATAAAATACTGACTGCATCTTTCAATAAAAAGGAAACAAAAACATTGAGAAGACACCTGAGATACAAGAAAAAATAGGGCACTCAAATTGTTAAAATTAACATATTTTTAATATTAATTGTAAAAGCAATTATAAATTTGTTAGAATATTCACAGTGAAATAGTTGTTTTAAACTTTAAGGATTAAAAAAAAGAAAAATATAATCAATGACCTCAAAATAGCAAAAAAAAATAAATAGTGAAATGGTAAAAACCTTATTCCAATAGAAATCAGGAAGGGAGAAAATATAAAAAGAGACATTTTTATTTTTATTTATTTATTTTTATTATTATTAGTTTCTGCTTTATAACAATGTGAATCAGTCATACATATACATCTGTTCCCACATCGCTTGCCTCTTGTGTGTCCCTCCCTCCCACCCTCCCTATCCCACCCCTCCAGGCGGTCACAAAGCACCGAGCTGATCTCCCTGTGCTATGCGGCTGCTTCCCACTATCTATCTACCTTACGTTTGGTACTGTATATATGTCCATGCCTCTCTCTCGCTTTGTCACAGCTTACCCTCCCCCCTCCCCATATCCTCAAGTCCATTCTCAAGTAGGTCTGTGTCTTTATTCCTGTTTTACTCCTAGGTTCTTCCTAACATTTTTTTTTCTTAAATTCCATATATATGTGTTAGCATACGGTATTTGACTTTCTTTTTCTCACTTACTTCACTCTGTATGACAAATTCTAGGTCTATCCACCTCATTACAAATAGCTCAGTTTCATTTCTTTTTATGGCTGAGTAATATTCCATTGTATATATGTGCCACATCTTCTTTATCCATTCATCTGATGATGGACACTTAGGTTGTTTCCAGCTCCACGCTATTGTGAATAGAGCTGCAATGAACATTTTGGTACATGTCTCTTTTTGAATTATGGTTTTCTCAGGGCATATGCCTAGTAGTGGGATTGCTGGGTCATATGGTAGTTCTATTTTTAGTTTTTTAAGGAACCTCCATACTATACTCCATACTGGCTGTACCAATTCACATTCCCACCAGCAGTGCAAGAGTGTTCCCTTTTCTCCAAAACCTCTCCAGCATTTATTGTTTCTAGATTTTCTAATGATGGCCACTCTGACTGGTGTGAGATGATATCTCATTGTAGTTTTGATTTGCATTTCTCTAATGATTAATGATGTTGAGCATTCTTTCATGTGTTTGTTGGCAGTCTGTATATCTTCTTTGAAGAAATGCCTATATAAGCCTTCTGCCCATTTTTGGATTGGGTTGTTTGTTTTTTTGCTATTGAGCTGCAAGAGCTGTTTATAAATTTTGGAGATTAATCCTTTGTCAGTTGCTTCATTTGCAAATATTTTCTCCGATTCTGAGGGTTGTCTTTTGGTCTTGCTTATGGTTTCCTTTGCTGTGGAAAAGCTTTGAAGTTTCATTAGGTCCCATGTGTTTATTTCTGTCTTTACTTCCATTTTTCTAGGAGGTGGGTACAGACAATCTTGCTGTGATTTATGTCAGAGTGTTCTGCCTATGTTTTCCTCTAAGAGTATGATAGTTTCTGGCCTTACACTAAGGTCGTTAATCCATTTTGAGCTTATTTTTGTGTATCGTGTTAGGGAATGATCTAATGTCATACTTTTACATGTCCCTGTCCAGTTTTCCCAGCACCACTTATTGAAGAGGCTGTCCTTTCTCCACTGTACATTCCTGCCTCCTTTATCAAAGATAAGTTGACCATATGTGTGTGGGTTTATCTCTGGGCTTTCTATCCTGTTCCATTGATCTATCTTTCTGTTTTTGTGCCAGTACCACACTGTCTTGATTACTGTAGCTTTGTAGTATACTCTGAAGTCAGGGAGTCTGATTCCTCCAGCTCCGTTTTTCATTCTCAAGATTGCTTTGGGTATTCCGGGTCTTTTGTTTTTCCAAACAAATTTTGAAATTTTTTGTTCTAGTTCTGTGAAAAATGACAGTGGTAGTTTGATAGGGATTGCACTGAATCTGTGTATTGCTTTGGGTAGTAGAGTCATTTTCACAATATTGATTCTTCCAATCCAGGAGCATGGTATATCTCTCCATCTATTTGTATCCTCTTTAATTTCTTTCATCAGTGTCTTATAATTTTCTGCATACAGGTCTTTTGTCTCCTTAGGTAGGTTTATTCCTAGATATTTTATTCTTTTTGTTGCAATGGTAAATGGGAGTGTTTTCTTGATTTCACTTTCAGATTTTTCATCATTAGTGTACAGGAATGCCAGAGATTTCTGTGCATTAATTTTGTATCCTGCTACTTTACCGAATTCATTGATTAGCTGTAGTAGTTTTCTGGTAGCATCTTTAGGATTCTCTATGTATAGTATCATGTCATCTGCAAACAGTGACAGCTTTACTTCTTCTTTTACAAATTGGATTCCTTTTATTTCCTTTTCTTCTCTGATTGCTGTAGCTAAAACTTCCAAAACTATGTTGAATAAGAGTGGTAAGAGTGGGCAGCCTTGTCTTGTTCCTGATCTTAGTGGAAATGCTTTCAGTTTTTCACCATTGAGGACGATGCTGGCTGTGGGTTTGTCATATATGGCCTTTATTATGTTGAGGAAAGTTCCCTCTATGCCTACTTTCTGCAGGGTTTTTATCATAAATGGGTGTTGAATTTTGTCAAAAGCTTTCTCTGCATCTATTGAGATGATCATATGGTTTTTCTCCTTCAATTTCTTAATATGGTGTATCACGTTGATTGATTTACGTATATTGAAGAATCCTTGCATTCCTGGAATAAACCCCACTTGATCATGGTGTATGATCCTTTTCATGTGCTGTTGGATTCTGTTTGCTAGTATTTTGTTGAGGATTTTTGCATCTATGTTCATCAGTGATATTGGCCTGTAGTTTTCTTTCTTTGTGACATCCTTGCCTGGTTTTGGTATCAAGGTGATGGTGGCCTTGTAGAATGGGTTTGGGAGTGTTCCTCCCTCTGCTATATTTTGGAAGAGTTTGAGAAGGATAGGTGTTAGCTCTTCTCTAAATGTTTGATAGAATTCACCTGTGAAGCCATCTGGTCCAGGGCTTTTGTTTGTTGGAAGATTTTTAATCACAGTTTCAATTTCAGTGCTTGTGATTGGTCTATTCATATTTTCTATTTCTTCCTGATTCAGTCTTGGCAGGTTGTGCATTTCTAAGAATTTGTCCATTTCTTCCAGGTTGTCCATTTTATTGGCATAGAGTTGCTTGTAGTAATCTCTCATGATCTTTTGTATTTCTGCAGAGTCAGTTGTTACTTCTCCTATTTCATTCCTAATCCTGTTGATTTGAGTCTTCTCCCTTTTTTTCTTGATGAGTCTGGCTAATGGTTTATCAATTTTGTTTATCTTCTCAAAGAACCAGCTTTTAGTTTTATTGATCTGTGGTATCATTTCCTTCATTTCTTTTTCATTTATTTCTGATCTGATCTTTATGATTTCTTTCCTTCTGCTAACTTTGGGGTTTTTTTGTTCTTCTTTCTCTAATTGCTTTAGGTGCAGGGTCAGATTGTTTACTTGAGATGTTTCCTGTTTCTTAAGGTGGGATTGTATTGCTATAAACTTCCCCTTTAGAACTGCTTTTGCTGCGTCCCTTAGGTTTTGGGTCGTCGTGTCTCCATTGTCATTTGTTTCTAGGTATTTTTTTATTTCCTCTTTGATTTCTTCAGTGATCACTTCGTTATTAATTAGTGTATTGTTTAGCCTCCATGTGTTTGTATTTTTTACAGATCTTTTTCTGTAATTGATGTCTAGTCTCATAGCATTGTGGTCGGAAAAGATACTTGATATGATTTCAATTTTCTTAAATTTACCAAGGCTTGATTTGTGACCCAAGATATGATCTATCCTGGAGAATGTTCCATGAGCACTTGAGAAAAATGTGTATTCTGTTGTTTTTGGATGGAATGTCCTATAAATATCAATTAAGTCCATCTTCTTCAATGTATCATTTAAAGCTTGTGTTTCCTTATTTATTTTCATTTTGGATGATCTGTCCATTGGTGAAAGTGGGGTGTTAAACTCCCCTACTATGATTGTGTTACTGTCGATTTCCCCTTTTATGGCTGTTAGTATTTGCCTCATGTATTGAGGTGCTCCTATGTTGGGTGCATAAATATTTACTATTGTTATATCTTCTTCTTGGATTGATCCCTTGATCATTATGTAGTGTGCTTCTTTGTCTCTTCTAATAGTCTTTATTTTAAAGTCTACTTTGTCTGATATAAGAATTGCTACTCCAGCTTTCTTTTGATTTCCATTTGCATGGAATATCTTTTTCCATCCCCTTACTTTCAATCTGTTTGTGAAAGAGACATTTTTAAATGATTTTAAACAAAAAATATAAATAGGTTGGTAGAAGTAAGTTCCTTCTCTGCCTAACTCTTAATTTTTAATATTTATGTTTTTATTTTTAAGTTGCTTGGTTAATTATTTTGAGTTTATATAATGGAGTTAAATTTCTTTTATTTAACAAATCTATATAATTTGTATTAATTTCTAAATAAGAAAAATGAGATTATGGTACTGACACTCCTTGTTGCCTCTAACTTCCAAGTGTTAATTCTCAAATTGCTATTTTTATGCTTACATGATTTGCACCACTTATATTTTTAGACCATTGTTTAGGCAGAATTTTATTTGTGAGACTAGATACTTTTACTAAAGTTGTTTTATGCTATTAGATGGCTAGATTTTATGAGTAGAGTTTCTTCTCTTTATAAGTAATTTTAGGTACTATGTTCCCTGAATTCTAGTATGATTGAAACTATTTGCTGTAGTTATATTTTAAAGTCAGTATGATATGGTATAAAATTGTGTATTTAACTTTTATGAATTTTGGTAAATATTTCTGTTTTTACCTGCAATTGAATGATGTTGTAAAGGAAAAAGTATCAATTTGAATTTCCCCACCACTGACTGAGAAACAGCTAGATTTATTTATTTGTCTGCCCCTCCTTTGTCTTAGATGCCTTGAGATGACAAGATAACTTGAGAGTACAAGTCAGAAAATATTGGGTGAAAAATGCAAAACAAAAAAGGGTCCATATTGTATAACTCCCTATATAGAAAATCAAACACAGGCTAAAGAAATTGATAGTTAGCTGTCAGGACAGTCATTACCCTTGCTGGGGTAGTGACTCCTAGAAAGTAATAAAGGATTAGGGAAAAAATAGTTTCCATTTCAACATTCCATGAAAGTACTAGGAATATTTGCTGTTCTGATCTGAATGTTGATTATGTGGCTGGTTACATGAAGTTCATTTGGTCAAAATATATTGAGCTTTTTCATTATAAATTCAATATTTTCAAAATGAATATTACACTTCAATAAAAACTTATATTAAAAAGCCATATGTAGATTTTACTCCTTTCCAAGCAGTATATGCTAAGCTCATGGCATGCTGAAGCACTTTCAATACCCACAAAACTCCCATGTGCTATTTGCCATTATTATCCTCATCCTGTACGGTAAATACACACAGACACAGACAGACACCCAGACACATACACACACACAAACCGAGAGTTATTGCAATAGGGTGACTTGCCCAATGTCACCAGTCAGGGAGTAGTGCATCTGAGGTATGAGCCTGGACTGTCTGTTATTGTACTCTAAGCTTGCTCCTGCTGTGCTGGATATTGGACCATTTCTATGGCAAGAGAGGACAACTTCACTGTCCACAGAGTTCCATAGTCCCTCGGCATCTCCTCATTGGTACGTTCTTCAACTTAACATAATTCCTTTATCTGTCATGAGATCCTTAATGCATATATATATATATATATATATATATATATATAGTCTAGTGGGAAGGAGGACATTTAACTACCTAAGGAAAGTTTTATCTGCGATTTCTATAGTCAGTCTGTATCTTTTTATGGAAGTATGACTTTTTCTTTTTTAAGTATAATAGTTGGGTTTTATAAGGAATGTAAACCCAAAGAGTTAAATTATTAGCTTCTGACAAAAAAACTATCATTCAAGAATAAAGTAAAAGTTCCAATCTGTAGATCTTCAAGTTTTGCAGAGAGAAAGCATGTGCTGTCTCAATAGACAGAGTATTTCATAAGGGACAGTTCTTTAATGCAGATGAGACAATCTGTCTTTGCAAGGAATGTTCTCTTTGGGGAAAAAATAGGTTCCATTTCAACACGCCACAAGTGATAAGTGAAGCATTTCAGAAATAGAAGCTCCTAGATGTGTTGATCAGACAATATGTCATTGCAAAAAAAAAAAAAAAAAAAGAATCTGCTTGAAAAGGCTAAATTTCACCCTGTCCCCACATGCCAGTTATTTAAATTTCTACAGCTGTGCAGAGTTAGCAAACCTTATGGTCCAGGAGATGGAAGAAGAGGTGTTCATTTTCATACAGTTATTGATATTTAGTGAAAAATATGCGTTTTTAAAAAATACATTGAATTAAAATTTTCCTTTTAATATAATAATATAAATCACACTTCATAAAGAGGCTTGGGTATTAGAATGTATAAGGAAAAAGATTTAAGTCACCTGTGCACAGGTGTGCAAAACATAGGTCACCTGCAATCTTCACCTTGGTGAGAGTATAAAGATATTAGACTCAGAGTCAAGAAACTTGAACATAGTTATAGTTGTTTTTCTGTATTGCCTATGTGTTATACGGAAGAATTCTTAACTGTCTGATTGTCAGTCTTCCCACTGAGGAAAATTGGGAAGTTAGCGTAAATTCTCAAGTTTTTTCTAGCTCTGAAAATTTGGGATTCTATGATATGCAAAACTTTCCCACTATAACCTCCTTTCTGTTTAAGGAAGTCTACCTGTCCGAGAGTTTTGTCTATGTTGTTTCCATTAATTTAAATGCCTTGCTTATACTCTTCATCTAATTAGAGTCTAGTTATACTTCAAGCATCACATCTACATGAAAGTATTCCCCCAAAATTAACGATGATCAATTTTCTTAATATAGTTTTTCATTGCTCTTATACCCACCTATGTAGTGCTATGAAAAATATAAAACAGGTTTCAAATGAAAATGTTAGAATAAAACCTGTGGATCCATGTTCAGCAATATAAGGAGGGACATGGGTTTCTAATAAAATGTGATGGAAAATATCTATTTCTATTCTCTTCATTTAGAGTAGGAACCACTGGATCGATCTGGACCGTGCTTCATTACTTACATCTGAAGAAAAGGAAGGAAAACAACAAATTCTTTAGCTTTGTTTTTATATTTTTCCTTAGCCAGAGTTTTTATTTTATTTTTTTCAGCTCTGTATGTTATCACACTCAAAATCTGACTGTTTAGATAAAACTTTGGTAATAATATTTTCCCTTACATTGTCTACAATTTGCTCCATTTTCATTTATTCATTTAGTTTGGTACAGAAGCCCCAAACTAATCATATGTATTACTTTGTACTAACCTCATGCATGCCACAGATATTTTTCTCTCTACTTGTAAGTTCTCATGAGATCACATTTATTTGTATATGTTTTTATATACCATTTCATGTAAATTGATTTTAATTGTTTTTCTTCTCTGTTTGGAATTGTTATTTTAATTTTTTTGGATGTCATAAATGTGCTGACATTTCATCTTAATACTCAGATCAACCTGTCTTTTGAGGGTTTTTCTATTGAGGGTTCCTGTATTCTAAGTCCTCTTATGTGTTAGGGTTCCATCCCTATACAAATATATCTACTATTATATGTAGTATCATAATTTTAAAATTCAACTATTCAAAATTAGGTGAAATCGTTGTCAAAATTCAGGCTTTACAGAATAAAGAACTTTAAAGAATACATAGCAACAGAATGATTAAATCAGTCCCCTTTTACATTAGTTTAAGTAACCCTTCAGCTATACTAAAAGCTCATATATTTAGTTTTCTTTTCAAGTTTCATTGAAGTATCAGGCTTTCAAAGAATTTGTATTTAGTTTAATACATTTGTTTAAAATGTAGATAACTTAAACTTGTTATTTTAAAGTGTTTAGATTTATTTATCAGTTGCTTATTTGTTTGGCAATTATGATAATAGAGTATGAAAACTGAGTTTATTTCTTAAAATAGATTTTTTATCCAGATTAGTAAAAACACAATTTGTGACAAAAGTAACATCTTTCCAAACATATAATTCCACATATTTCAGGACTAATAATTGAAAATTCAGGTTGTTGGGTTGTGGTCACTCCATAGATTACTGAAACTTTGGAAAGAAACATTCTGCCAGGCAGAATGTTTCTGTCTGGCATTCTTTCAATCAAATCACAAAAGGCTTTGATTAATTGTCACAAACCTTTATTCATCAAATTACCATTTTCATAATTACTAACCATATTCATCTTTAGAACTAGAATAATGGTTTATTTATTTTCAATTTTTACTGATTAACTATGGTAGAAGAACAGACATTCAATAAATGTTTGCTGAATAAATGAATATACATAATTATGTGTCAGAACCATACTGGTGATTTTAAAAACATTATGTCATATAATCTCAGAACAATCCCATGAGTGAAATAGGATTATTTGTTCTATTGACCTGATGATACAGCAAAGAATTTTTCAAGGTTCATACAATGTTAGAGCCAGGATTCACACTTTAAATGTTCTAACTCTAGAGCATGATCTTTGTTCCCATACAATAATGTTTATCTGAACTATGTTACCTTACCTTCTTATTTTATTTCACATCATCCAGGAAATTCCTACACTTACACACTATACAAACACAGTATTTTAAAATAATAGACACATTAAAAATAATTTTTGAATGTAAAACATATACATTATGTACTACCTAATTTTTGTGGAAATTAGTTTGACTCATAATAGCATATTTTTTGCATGGTGATATTATTATTTAGTACATGAATTTATCTGATACTATCTCTTTCATATTTCAGTAATCAACATTTTTCTACCTAGAAGGAAACTATCAAATTTTATTATAGATGAACATAGATGTAAAGATCCTTAACAAAATATTATCAAATCAAATCAAATAAAATGTAGAAGACTAATATATCATGACCATGTGTGGTTTATTTCAGGAATAGGAGGCTGGTTCAACATTAATGAATAAATAAATGCAATTTGTGAGGTTAGCAGATTGTGTAAGAAAAATCATAAGATGCATGGAAAGTATTCAGCAAAATTCAACACATATTTGTGATTAAAAACCCCCAAAATACTAGGAATAGAACTCCCTTACCAGAAAAACAGGTTATACACAAAAACCTATAGATACATGATACTTAATGGTGAGAGACAACTACTTTCCTTCTAAGAGTGGAAGAAAGGCAAGGATGCCTTCCTTCCTACTCCTGTTCAACATCATATTAGAAGGCCTAACTAGGGCAACAAAGGAAGAAAAAGAAATAAAAGGATGCAGACACGAAAGAAAATAAAATTGTGTTCATTTGCAGATGAAATGATTTTCAATTCATTTTCAGTGATTTCAGAGTAGAAAAACCTCAGAGAATATACAGAAAACAAACAAACAAACAAAAAACACCTCTCCAAGTACTCTAATAAGCTTGTTTGGCAAGGTTGCAAAATATAATGCTAATATGTAAAAATGAATTGCTTTCCTACACAGTAGCAATAAACTACTGAATTTGCAACTTTTAAAAATAACATTCACAATAGCACCACGATAATGAAGTTTTTATGTACAAATCTAAGAAGTGTGCACAGGAATTACACATGGAAAACTACAAATCACTGAAAAAAAGAAATAAAAAAAGATCTAAATAAATGGAGGTATATTTTGCATAGATTGGAGCGTAGATTGGAAACATAGATTGGAAGATTTGATATTTTTAGATGTCAATTCCCCCAAATTTGATCTATAAATTCAATGCAATGGAAAAATCCCAGGAAACTATTTTGTGGATATCCACAGACTGATTCTAAAATGTACACGGGAAGGCAAAGGACACAGTATAGTCAAAATCATATAAAAGAACAAAATTGAGGAACTTACTATCCAATTTCAAGACTATACAACTAGTGCAGTCAAAAGCACATGATATTGGTAAAAGAATAAACAAACAGATCAAAAAAACATGATAGAGACCCAGATATATACCCATATAAACATAGTCAACTGATTTTTGACAAAAGAACAGAGGGATTCAATGGAAAAAAGGAGAGATTTCAACCAATGGAACTAGAACAATTGGATTCCTATGTATAACAATTGAACCTAGATAACTTATACCTTACATAAAAATTAACTTAAAATGCATTATAGTCCTAAATTCAAAATGTAAAACCATAAGCTTCTGGATAAAAACATTGCAGAAAATATGCATGACATTTGGTTGGCTGGTGAATTTTTGCACCACCAAAAATATTATCCATGAAGGAAAATTTGATAAGTTAAACTTTGTTAAAATTAAAATTGAAATAAGCCTCTTTCCTTCCTTCATTCCTGAGGGTATGGACCAATAACAGTTCTACCAGAATTGGGTTGTTGTAGTTTCCCACTGATTTTAATCACAAGGCATGGTAATGATAAGAGACACCCTAGGGGATTTCAAATATCCTAGACATATTCTTCCTTACATCCATTGTGGAGTAACAGTTCAATTTCCCCTTGGTAGTCATCATCAATTACCCAGACTGTATAATAACTCCTTTTATCTACTGATCTAAAGGCATGAGAAGTCCAAAATTGCTTTGTGGCAGTCTTAACTTCCAGTTTATTGAAATAATTGCTGGTGGAATGCATTCCTGGTGGAAGCATTTCTCCCTTTGGAACTAAGACCTTTATGCCAGCAGAGCATAAGGTCACAGTGACAGGAAGCAAATATTTTGTTAGTGAGTCATTAGGGGTAATAGTGAATGGTGGCAATCCTTTTCTCACACCTTGATTCCTGAACCTCTGTATCTTGGCTATGGGAGAAACAGTACCATATATTGGACACTGCTTCAGAGCCTATACAGCCTCCTGATAACATTGCCCCAGGCTTGTAAGACATTGCCCCCTAGCTACCACTGTGACTGAGTCTTCAAAAAGCCCTTCCACAGTTCTATCAAGCCAGCTGCTTCAGGATAGTAATATGGTAAGACCAATAAATTCCATGAGCATGGGTCCATTCCTACACTTCACTTGCTTTGAAGTGAGTTCTTTGATTAAAAGCCAGGTTGTGTAGTATTTTATAATGGTAAATAAGACATTGCGTAATTCCACGTACAGCAGTTTTGTTAGAAGTATTGCAGGTAGGAAAGGAAAATCTATGTCCAGAGTAAATATCTATTCCACTAAGAACAAAAGACTTCTCCTATGACAGAAGCAGTCCAATGTAATCAACTTGCCATTAGGTAGCTGGTGATTATCCTGCGGAATGGTGTCAAATCAAGGACTTAGTGTTGGTCCTAATGCTGGCATATTGGGCACTCAGCAGCAGCTGTGTCCAGGTACATGGAAGTCTACCTTCCTGAGTCCATGCATAACCTCCATCCCTGACACCATGGCCAATTTTGTCATCTGAGCAATGACAAGCGTGACTGGGAAAAAACTCACTGGTATCTAGAGAACAAGTCATCCTATTTACTTTATGATTAAAATCTTTCTCTGCTGAACTTACCTTTTGGTGAGCAATGACATGGGGCACAAATATCTTCACAATTTTTTCCATTAAGAGAGGTCTATTTATACACCTATTCCCCAGAATTCTTTGTCACCAAATATTCAGTCATGTTCCTTCCAAGTCTCTGACCATCCAGCTGAAACACTGGCCACAGCCCACAAAATGGTATTTAATCACACATCTGCCATTTCTCCTTTCAGGCAAAGTAAACTGTTTGAATTTCTGTCCACTTGCAGGAGGTCCCTTTACCGCTGTCCTTCAGGGAAGTCAGAAAAAGTGGCTATAGTGTTGAGGCTATTCACTTTTGTGTCATGCCTGCACATCATGCAGAACCATCTGTAAACCAAGCCCAAGTTTTTTCTTCCCTGTCAACTGATGGAAGGAATTCCTCATGAGGGAATAGGTGCAGGCTGGGTATTATGGACTGAATGTTTGTGTCCCACCAAAATTCATATGTTGAAATCCTATACCACGTTGTGATAGTATTAGGAGGTGGGCCCTTTGGGAGGTAAATAGATCTTGAGGGTGGAGCCCTCATATAAATGGGGTTAGTGCCCAAATAAGAAGAGACAGGACAGTTTAACCTTGCTTTCTGCTCTCTGCCACGTGAGGACAAAATGAGAAGGTGGCCATCTGCAAATCAGGAAGCAGGCTCTCACCAGAATCAAATCTGCCTATACCTTGATCTTGGACATCCCAGCCTCCAGAACTATGAGAATTATATGTTTGTTGTTTAAGCTACCCATTCTATGGTAATTTGTTATAGTAATCCATGCTGATGAACACATTGGAGTAGAGAAGATGGTATGGCAAGCATGGAGACCCTGGGCATTTAGGCCACTTTTTCATATAACTTACTTGTACCTTCAGTGTCTGCTTGGGCCCAGTCTCATATAGATGACTTCCATTTGATGATGGAATGCTGCTATGCATGGTCAAATTTATGGCTTAGTGGGTCAGATAACACCTAGTTCATGAGGGGCAGCTCAAGTTTCATGGTAACTTGGTGGCCCACTGTTTAAGCATTTAGTCTCTACTGATGCCCACTAGCAGGCCAAAAGCTATTTCTCAAAAGGAGAATAATTATATGCAGAGGATTGTACAACATTGCTCCAAAATCCTAAGGACTTGCACTCTGATTTACCTATAAGGGTTGGCCAAAGACTCCAAATAGCATTCCAGTCTGCCAATGACACTTCCAGCACCATTGGATGCACTATATCATATGGCCGAAGTGGCAGATCTGCTTGCATAGCAGCCTGGAACTTTTGCAAAGCTCTCTTATCCTAGGCCGCACTCAAAACTAGAAGCTTTTTATGTCACTTCGATAATGGGCAAAAAAACACATCCAAATAAAGAATACATTGTCTCTAAAACTGAAAGAGGCCCACTAGAGGAGTTCCAAGAAAAAGGAACTTTTGGTTGTAGGAGGGCCATCTAGAAATTTCGTTGAGGTAGAACACCCTCGAATTTTTGTCAGATTTATTTCCCACTCTCTTGGGTGCCTTAATAAGTCTGTAGCAGTTGCTGCTTCTAGCTCACTAGGTCTAATCAGCATAATATCATTCATGTAATGAATCACTCACTGTGATACCAGGGAAAGGTGGTCAAGATCCCTACGAATTAAATATGATATAGCACTGGAGAATTAATATACCCCTAATATAGGACAGTGAAGGTGTATTACTGACTTTTTCAGCTGAAAGCAAACTACCTCTAGCAGTCTTTACTAGAATCACTAGAGACCCAGGAAAGTCAATGGTGCAGTTTTACTATCATGCCCAGCAGGCAGAGACCCAAGAGAGTTGATGGTGCAAATGAAGTCTAAAATCCATCTGCTAAAGAACTCCTTCTTGCTCAGGGAGGCAGATCTTTTTGTTCTACAGGCCTTCAATTTACTGGAAGAATCCTTCCATATTATAGAAAGCAATCTGCTTACTAGTAGTCTACTGATTTAAATGTTAATCTCATTCAAAAATATTCTTCAAGTTGACACATAAAATTAACCACCACACTGCTGCATCTCTCTATTCTTCTCTTTCAGAGACTCAATTACATGCATACTATGTCTTTGGAATTTCTACCAAAACTCACTAATAATCTTTTTATTGGTTTTTATTTTCATTTTTTTGAAACTGTGTTTGATTCTGGATAGTTTATATTACCGTCTTCAAGGTTACTCATCTTTTCTTCTAAATTTCTAATGTACTGTTAATTCCAGCCTGTATATTTTTCATCGGCGACATTGTAGTTTTCACGTTTAGATGCTTGACTGGTGTGATTCTAACTACATTATTAAGGTAAAGTCAACAGAATGTATTGATGGATTCAATATGGGTGTAAAAGAAAATTCAATGACATATGTTTTTTACAGAGATGAGTAAGTAGCTAAACTGGACAACATTATTTGTGTTTTGGTTTTTTAAGGAGACTGATAATCAGAATTATTTGGACATTTTTTTCCCAGATATCTACTAGACACTCAGAGAATCAAAAATCAAGAAAGCTCTAAAGAAATAAGATTGAGCTTGGAATAACTTAGCATACAAACAGTATTTAAAGTCATGAGCCTGAAAAACATCATCAAGAGAATAAACCTATATAGAAATCAGTAGCAGAGATTTAATCCTTATGTTGGGAAGAAGAGGAGAAACAAGCAAAGAAGATTGTAAAGGATCAGAGTCTGTGGTACAAAGAAAATTAGAAAATGGTGGTATCTTATAAGCAAAGATAAGATATAAAAGAGTGAATTGCCCTGTTAATTTCAGAAGTACAACAGGACTGAAATTTTGCCATTAAGTTTGCCAACGCATAAGTCAATTATTAACTTAACTTTAGAGTTTCTGTTCGTTACTTGAAAGGAGAGCCTGATTAGTGTGGACTTCAGAAAAAGTGGGTGATAAGGAATTGGAGACAATGTATATAGCAATGATGTTTGAGGAGCTTTGTAACATAAGGAACAAAGAAATAGAATTGTATATAATAAGGAGACAGTGTCAAGAGTATCCTAAGATCATGAAAAAAAAACCTTTTTTTTAATGCTGATAGGAATGCTCTAGCAGATATGAAAAAAAACAACAAAAAACACATAGAAGAAACAACCTGATGATGGAGGAGACAAAGAAGGTAAGTGTTGGTAAGATGATTTGATTAGATAAGAGGAAGTGGAATGGTATATATACATGGAAATCCTGCACAGAGGAATGGTGGGAAAATGTTGCTATCCATTTAAGAGATGAAGATAAGGTGTTTGCCTGTAATTGTACTTTATTATAAAATTGTTGCCTTAAATATTTTAAGGCTATTTTGCCACATTTATATTTGCTCTTTATTGCAGTATTATGTGAGCTATTATTTTATTACAGATTATATCCCTCCCCCAACCACTTGCACTTTAGAGATATTTTTTTCCTAACATTTAATTTTCTTATTTTATGATACTGACATCAGTAACTTAGTCTTTTTTTAGGTCATATGTCCCTGTTATATCTTGTCCATTCCTTCATATTTGAATCTTTTTTTTTTCTTTTTTTAAAGGAAGACTTCATTTTATTTATTTATTTATTTATTTTTACTTTTTTTTTTAGTTATTTCTGAGATATACATTTTAAAGTGATAACTAGAATTATGACTTATAACATTATACCACAATACATAAGATTTTTTAGAAATTTCATGCAATGTCTGAAACATTTATATTAACATATTTCCATACAATAAGCCAAAGAAAGATTAGTACTAGTTGTGTTTGTTTGTTTGTTTTTTGTTTTATACTGAAAGTGCTTATTAGTCATCAATTTTATACACATCAGAGTATACATGTCAATCCCAATCTCCCAATTCAGCACACGACCATCCCCACTCCACTGCAGTTTTCCCCCTTGGTGTCCATACGTTTGTTCTCTACATTTGTGTCACAACTTCTGCCCTGCAAACTGGTTCATCTGTACCATTTTTCTAGGTTCCACATACATGCATTAATATATGTTATTTGTTTTTCTCTTTCTGACTTACTTCACTCTGTATGACAGTCTCCAAATCCATCCATGTCTCAACAAATGACCCAATTTTGTTCCTTTCTATGGCTGAGCAATATTCCATTGTATATATGTACCACATCTTCTTTATCCATTCATCTTTTGATGGGCATTTAGGTTGCTTCCATGACCTGGCTAATGTAAATACTGCTGCAGTGAACATTGGGTTGCATGTGTCTTTTTGAATTATGCTTTTCTCTGGGTATATGCCCAGTAGTGGGATTGATGGATCATATGGTAATTCTATTTTTACTTTTTTAAGGAACCTCCATAATGTTCTCCATAGTGGCTGTATCAATTTACATTCCCACCAACAGTGCAAGAGGGTTCCCTTTTCTCCACACCCTCTCCGGCATTTGTTGTTTGTAGATTTTCTGATGATGCCCATTCTAACTAGTGTGAGGTGACAACTCATTGTAGTTTTGATTTATATTTCTCTAATAATTAGTGATGTTGAGCAGCTTTTCATGTGCTTCTTGGCCATCTGTATGTCTTCTTTGGAGAAATGTCTATTTAGGTCTTCTGCCCATTTTTGAATTGGGTTGTTGTTTTTTCAATATTGAGCTGCATGAGCTGTTTATATATTTTGGAGATTAATCCTTTGTCCATTGATTCGTTTGCAAATATTTTCTACCATTCTGAGGGTTGTCTTTTCGTCCTGTTTCTGGTTTCCTTTGAAGTTTCATTAGGTCCCATATGTTTATTTTTCTTTTCATTTCCATTACTCTAGAAGGTGGATCAAAAAAGATCTTGCTGTGATTTATGTCAAAGAGTGTTCTTCCTATGTTTTCCTCTAAGAGGTTTACAGTGTCCGGTCTTATATTTAGGTCTCGAATTCATTTTGAGTTTATTTTTGTGTATGGTGTTAGGGAGTGTTCTAATTTCATTATTTTACATGTAGCTGTCCAGTTTTCCCAGCACCAGTTATTGAAAAGACTGTTTTTTCTCCATTGTATATCTTTGCCTCCTTTGTCATAGATTAGCTGACCATAGCTGCATGGGTTTCCCTCTGGGCTTTCTATCTTGTTGTATTGATCTATGTTTCTATTTTTGTGCCAGTACCATATTGTCTTGATCACTGTAGCTTTGTAGTATAGTCTGAAGTCAGGGAGCCTGATTCCTCCAGCTCCGTTTCTTCCCTCAAGACTGCTTTGGCTGTTCGGGGTCTTTTGTGTCTCCATACAAATTTTAAGATGATTTGTTCTAGTTCCATAAAAAATGCCATTGGTAATTTGATAGGGATTGCATTGAATCTATAGATTGCATTGGGTAGTATAGTCATTTTCACAATATTGAGTCTTCCAATCCAAGAACATGGTATATCTCTCCATCTGTTGGTATCCTCTTTAATTTCTTTCATCAGTGTCTTATAGTTTTCTGCATATAGGTCTTTTGTCTCCCTAGGTAGGTTTATTCCTAGGTATTTTACTCTTTTTGTTGCAATGGTAAATGGGAGTGTTTCCATAATTTCTCTTTCTGATTTTTCATCATTAGTGTATAGGAATGCAAGAGATTTCTGTGCATTAATTTTGTATCCTGAAACTTAACCAAATTCATTGATTAGCTCTAGTTGCTTTCTGGTGGCACTTTTAGGATTCTCTATGTATAGTATCATGTCATCAGCAAACAGTGACAGCTTTACTTCTTCTTTTCCAATTTGTATTCCTTTTATTTCTTTTTCCTCTCTGATTGCCGTGGCTAGGACTTCCAAAACTATGTTGAATAATAGTGGTGAGAGTGGACATCCTTATCTTGTTCCTGATCTTAGAGGAAATGCTTTCAGTTTTTCAACATTGAGGTTGATGTTTGCTGTGGGTTTTCACTATATGGCCTTTATTATGTTGAGATAGGTTCCCTCTATGCCCACTTTCTGTAGAGTTTTTATCATAAATGGGTGTTGAATTTTTTCAAAGGCTTTTTCTGCATCTATTGAGATGATCATATGTTTTTTATTATTCAATTTGTTAAATGATGCATCACATTGATTGATTTACATATACTGAAGAATCCTTGCATCCCTTGGATAAATCCCACTTGATCATGGTGTATGATCATTTTAATTTGTTGTTGGATTCTGCTTGCTAGTATTTTGTTGAGGATTTTTGCATGTATATTCATCAGTGATATTGGTCTGTAATTTAATTTTTTTGTAGTATCTTTGTCTGGTTTTGGTATCAGGGTGATGGTGGCCTCATAGAATGACTTTGGGAGTGTTCCTTCCTCTGTAATTTTTTGGAAGGGTTTGAGAAGGATGGGTGTTAGCTCTTCTCTAAATGTTTCATAGAATACACCTGTGAAGCCATCTGGTCCTGGACTTTTGTTTGTTGGGTAATTTTTAATCACAGTTTCAATTTCATTACCTGTGATTGGTCTGTTCATATTTTCTGTTTCTTCCTGGTTCAGTCTTGGAAGGTTGTACCTTTCTAAGAATTTGTCCACTTCTTCCAGGTTGTCCATTTTATTGGCATAGAGTTGCTTGTAGTAGTCTCTTAGGATGCTTTGTATTTCTGCAGTGTCCATTGTAACTTCTCCTTTCTAATTTCTAATTTTATTGATTTGAGTCCTCTCCCTCTTTTTCTTCATGAGTCTGGCTAATGGTTTATCAATTTTGTTTATCTGCTCAAAGAACCAGCTTTTAGTTTTATTGATCTTTGCTATTGTTTTCTTTGTTTCTTTTTCATTTATTTCTGCTCTGATGTTTATGATTTCTTTCCTTCTTCCAACTTAGGGTTTTGTTTGTTCTCCTTTCTCTAGTTCCTTTATGTGTAAGGTTAGATTGTTTACTTGAGATTGTTCTTGTTTCTTGAGGTAGGCTTGTATAGTTATAAATTTCCTGCTTAGAACTGGTTTTGCTGCATCCCATAGGTTTTGGATCATCATGTTTTCATTGTCATTTGTCTCTAGCTATTTTTTGATTTCCTCTTTGATTTCTTCAGTGATCTCTTGGTTATTTAGTAACGTGTTTTTTAGCCTCCATGTATTTGTGTGTTTTACATTTTTTCCCCTGTAATTCACTTCTAATCTCATAGCGTTGTGATCAGAAAAGATGCTTGATATGATTTCAATTTTCTTAAATTTATTGAGGCTTAATTTGTGACCCAAGATGTGATCTATCCTGGATAATGTTCTGTGCGCACTTGAGAGGAAAGTGTAATCTGCTGTTTTGGGATTGAATGTCCTATAAATCTCAATTAAATCTATCTGGTCTTCTGTGTCATTTAAGGCTTCTGTTTCTTTATTTATTTTCATTTTGGATGATCTGTCCATTGGTGTAAGTGAGGTGTTAAAGTCTCCCAGTATTATTGTGTTACTGCCGATTTCCTCTTTTATAGCTGTTAGCAGTTGCCTTATGTACTGAGGTGCTCCTATGTTGGGTGCATATATATTTATAATTGTTATAACTTCTTGGATTGATACCTTGATCATGATGTAGTGTTCTTCCTTGTCTCTTGTAACATTCTTTATTTTAAAGTCTATTTTATCTGATATGAGTATTGCTACTCCAGCTTTCTTTTGATTTCCATTTTCATGGAATATCTTTTTCCATCCCCTCACTTTCAGTCTGCATGTGTCCCAAGGTCTGAAGTGGGTCTCTTGTAGACAGCATATATATGGGTCTTGTTTTTGTATCCATTCAACAAGCCTGTGTCTTTTGGTTGGAGCATTTAATCCATTCATGTTTAAGGTAATTATCGATATGTATGTTCCTATGACCATTTTCTTAATTGTTTTGGGTTTGTTTTTGTAGGTCATTTTCTTCTCTTGTGTTTCCCACTTAGAGAAGTTCCTTTAGCATTTGTTGTAGAGCTGGTTTGGTGGTGCTGAATTCTCTTAGCTTTTGCTTGTCTGTAAAGCTATTGATCTCTCCTTCAAACCTGAATGAGATCCTTGCCAGGTAGAGTAATCTTGGTTGTAGGTTCTTCCCTTTCATCACTTTAAGTATATCATGCCACTCCCTTCTGGCTTGTAGAGTTTCTGCTGAGAAATCAGCTGTTAACCTTATGGGAGTTCCCTTGTATGTTATTTGTCATTTTTCCCTTGTTGCTTTCAATAATTTTTCTTTGTCTTTAATTTTTTTCAAATTTGATTACTATGTGTCTTGTCATGTTTCTCCTTGGGTTTATCCTGTATGGGACTCGCTGTGCTTCCTGGACTTGGGTGACTATTTCCTTTCCCATGTTAGGGTAGTTTTCAACTATAATCTCTTCAAATATTTTCTCTGGTCCTTTCTCTCTTCTCCTTCTGGGACCCCTATAATGTGAATGTTGTTGCATTTAATGTTGTTCCAGAGGTCTCTTAGGCTGTCTTCATTTATTTTCGTTCCTTTTTCTTTATTCTGTTCTGCAGCAGTGAATTCCACCATTCTGTCTTCCAGGTCACTTATCCATTCTTCTGCCTCAGTTATTCTGTTATTGATTCCTTCTAGTGTAGTTTTCATTTCAATTATTGTATTGTTTATCTCTGTTTGTTTTTTCTTTAATTCTTCTAGGTCTTTGTTAAACATTTCTTGCATCTTCTCAATATTTGCCTCCATTCTTTTTCCGAGGTCCTGGATCATCTTCAGTATCATTATTCTTAATTCTTTTTCTGGAAGGTTGTCTATCTCCACTTCATTTAGTTGTTTTTCTGGGGTTTTATGTTCTTCCTTCATCTGGTACATATCCCTCTGCCTTTTCATCTTGTCTATCTTTCTGTGAATGTGGTTTTTGTTCCACAGGCTGCAGGATTGTAGTTCTTCTTGTTTCTGCTGTGTGCCCTCTGGTGGATGAGGCTATCTAACCCCCCTATATCTTTTAAGTTTAAATGATTCTTTATTGCTGCAGCAACTTCTTGTATCATCAATCTGAGATTTTCTTTTCTTTTGTAAGTTTTATCACATCAATATTTATTATTAGAATTAATTTAGGATTAATGTCAACTATCATATATGGCATTTTTAATAAAATTTCCTGCTTTGTTCCTTTTTTCCTGTCTTCCATTTGATAGATTGAAGGTTCTTTCAATTATATAAGTTTAGATAACTTATGTAGTATGTTATTTTTTTCTTGTGTTTAACTATAAGTTTTTTAAGATCTATATTTATGTTTGCTGTTTTTTGTTCCCAAATGCATTAATACCCATATTCTTCTTTGAAAAATACAATACCCCTCTTCTTCTCTAAGTTCCATAGAACTGTATATGTGGATATTTTGTGAAGCATAAGTTATATATTTTAATTTTTATTATTATTTCTGGATTCTGTTTTCATCACAGTAGATTTGGGAAGGAGAATTTGGCACTTGAGGTATATAGTGGCTAAGAATGCATTTCACTTTATCACTTTTTTGGTGCTATTTAAATTTTTACATCATGGGATTTACTATCAATTCATAAATTACAACAATTTAAAAAAAATATTTGTGTATGAAATGATTAAGATATATAAAAACTTGTTACCTAATTACAATTATTTTCTCATTTTAATTATAGACACTTCACTTTTCTATTCTAGGTAAACTTCTGTCTTTTGTGCATTTGTAGTGCAAAGAATAGTGTCTAAGTGTAGCCAGATCAAAATTATTAATTTTTATTTTATATTAGAAAATTAAGTTTATTTACATTTCTATAAATAAGTTTCTTCTGTAAAAATATTTTATTGAAAACAGTTTTTAGCTATTTCTTGGTGTAGATCTTACTATTACTAATGAATTTAGTTACATGTAATATTTAGTTAATAGCAAGAGTTATAGTTATTTTAAGTACTTTTGTTGAAGTTTAAGAATAATTTTGGAAAAGAAGTATGAATTCCACATTGTTAGAACGTTGTTTAGGCACAAGTTAATCTGTTAAGGAGGGGTGAACTTTCCAATATCATATTATCTAAATTTAATAGACAAAAAAGGTTTATTCTCTCTAAGACTTTGTTTCAAAATTGATTTCCTTATTGATTCACATTATAATCAAAGAAAAAACTGTATAGAGCTATACCCTGCTGCACACACTAAAAGCTGTCATGTAGATTTCTCACCTCAAATACATACTCTGAGTTTCTGAAGAATTTTTCCCCAATGCATTAGCTAATTAAGTAACTTTACCTCATATATTTCACTTTTATAAAATTAATTATTAGGCTATAAAACCAAATTGTTACTGATAATCATTTTCCAAACCTTCTTTGCTTGTGTTTAACTTTAAGGGAAGACTTAGATTGAATTGCAACTACATTTTTGTGATTTAATTCACCATTTATAACTTTGCTAGTATTAAGGAGACTTCTTCAATAAATAAAAGAATGAGCTATGAATATCATATTATGGTTGTAAATTCTCACAAAGGCAATATTTCACTGTTGTATGAGCTGAACCAGAAAGGTTTCCATGTGATAAATATATCAATGTCTAAACTCCCTGTTGAAATATGGCTGTTTTTGCCCTTAAAAATGTGGTTCAATCAATGTTATTGAGGACTTTTCACCGCTGAAGAATTTTTATTTATACTTGAGATATTGATGAAGTTTCAAAATAATTTAGTCTTCTTAGATTATTGTTGTAGTCAGAATTTCTTTGTCTACTAAATTTTAGAAATAAGAACTTACATCTATATGTCCTATTTGGTATATTATTTTTGTCATAAGTTCTTTCTGTTTTGAGTTTACAATCATTAAGAATCACTAAAAATAAATTCAAACAATAATTGTTAAATAGCAATACATGATTCTCATCTCAATTTGCTGTGGTTATGTGTAATCAGTGCTAAGACATAAATGTCAATAGTATGACGTGTAAAATAAATGTCCTGCTTAAATAATTCTAGCTTTATAAGGAAAACATATGTAAGTGTACTGACAAGTGTTTGCCACAGACTCTAGAGTACACATCTGTGTAAAGTAGCAGAATGGAGTACTCTAATAACTACATATTGAGAAAGTAGGAATTTATGAATATACTTAACATTTTTAAAGATTTTAAACTTGCTGGATTCTTTCTGCTTTTACAAAGACCTGGTAAGAATGAATTTGTAAAACATTTTTTTTCTGTAATTCCATTTCATGTACAAACATGGAGTATATATTTTTTTAAATCATATTTGGGGTAGAAACAAATGTAAAGCTAAACTCTGATGTTTTTTCTACATTAATTTTGTCTTATACCTCAAACACTTTCATGGTCAAATGGAATGTTAAAAAAAGTATGTGAGGCCTTGAAAGTGTATATATATATATATATATATATATATATATATATATATCCATAATTAGACAAATATTAACTGCTAATTTATATTCTTGTTCAAAATATTCATCCTCTTTAGTTTGAGGTCCAAATTTTACTTTGAAATTTTTATGTAGCTATGATAACACTTGATAATAAATATAATATATGATAAAAATTCATGAAAAATAGAAAGAGTGACTTAATACAGGCACCATCCTGCATTGCATGGACAGCTAAATAATGGTTACACTAGCCAAAAAGGGAGAAAATGTAGGAATTGTCCACTTTCACTGAAGAGTCCAGGGTAATCTTTCACATTATTCCCTCCTCTACTCTTTAGTTCATTTGTTTTTTTTTAGCACTGCACCTAACTGATGATGGAGCTGACTTCATCAGTGCCCAGCATCATGTCCCTCAGTCTTTAATTTGGGCTGCAGCTGTTATGGACAGGTCCAATTCTCTCACTGAAAATGTGTCAGGAATGCCATGCATCTTTCTACATTCTCCCTCAAAGCATTCTGTATCAACAACAGAACTATTTCTCCTTGTGTATGAGTGCAGCTTAAAAACGTGGAGCAGTTAATCCCGCCTCCCCAACTGTAATTCTCAAGATTGGAGAATGAAAAATTATTCAGCTTCCAATACATCAATTGAGCCCCTGTTGCCTACAGCAGCAACCTTGATGATACATCCTTATATGGCTACTTCTCCTCTTTCTCTTATTAATTTTGCTTCTTTATATATTCTGCACAGGATATGTTATCAAACATATGTAATGCAAATATTTTCTTTCACTCTGTAGTTTGCCAAATCACCCTCTTAATGGTAATATTTGAAGACCTAAGTTCATGATTTTAATGCAGCTCAACTTATCAAGTATTTCTTTTATGGTTAGTACACTTATTCCCTGTTTAATATATTGTTTACTACTCAAAGTTAATAAAGGTATTGACCTATCATTATATTTCAAAACGTTATTGTTTTACCATCACATTTAGGTCTATGATCCATTTAAAATTGAGGTTATGTCTGTTGTAGGGGTCAAGATTCATTATTTTTCTAATGGATATCCATTTGACCTAAATTCACATGTTAAAGAAAGCCATCGTATCTTCACTATGTCACTGCCTGGTGGGGATAAAAGTCCCTGGCTCCCTACTCAGCTTCCTTTGACATCACCTAGGCAGTGTAGGATGGTTCTAAGTTTCTCAGTTGGCCTTTCTTGGCATGGGTGAGTATGGAGCCAGAATTTTTTGTGTTTGTGGTATTTTGCATTTATTTTCTAAATTATTTTTGTCTTGCTAGTTTTCTGTATTTCTTGTCATTTGACTAGAGAAAGTAGGCTCTTGTTGGGACACTTTTATCTACCTCTGTTTGCACTTCACGGTTGCTGGCTTCTTCCACTGCAAATCTAGGGTATATGAGGCAAAAATCCAACCAAGGAAATTTACATTTATGTTTTTCCTTGGGTCCTTAGTTCCTTAGCTGGTCTTCCTTCTTCTGTCCAAGTTTTAGAGTCATTCTATGTTTGCTTTAATATATAATTCCCAGGGTTGTTCATTGCCAGAGAATTCAGAAAAGTATGAATACTCTGTCTTCACAGAGGCAGAAGTCTGAC
This sequence comes from Hyperoodon ampullatus, assembly GCF_949752795.1. Lineage (NCBI taxonomy): Eukaryota > Metazoa > Chordata > Mammalia > Artiodactyla > Ziphiidae > Hyperoodon > Hyperoodon ampullatus. Next base: position 149,588,580 of record NC_136914.1, read on the forward strand.
CTCTTTTCAGATTTTTTAATGCCTAGCCTTACACATCTTTGAGAGAAAAATATTAGAGTGGTATGTTCTCCACATCTCCCTGTGTTTCCCTTATCCCTGAAATCTAGGCCCATCATGCTTTGCTACTTTGGCAAATCTAAGCTTAATTTTTTTTCCTGTTCCAGCCCACATTATTCCTGAAAGCTCAGTTGGATTATCACCTCCCATTGGCAACTTTGACTCCATAGCTTCTTTCCTCTGCAGCTTAAGAATTGGCACATGGAGCCAAACCAAAACCAGCATGTACACTCAATGTGCATTGGTTTTCTAAGTTATTTTGGTCCCATCAAATGATGGCTTCCTCAAAAAGTCTCCAATGCTTCAAATAAGTGTTTTACTTTAGTTATATTATTGCCAGAATTTTTAGTCATTAACTACAAGAGAGTTGGTTTTCTATCAATTATTGCATCACAGTTGAAAACTGAAGTACAGTGTTTATATTTTAAAAGAAAAAATTAATAAAGATAACTGCAAACGTTTACAAAGTATATTTTAAAATGTCAGTTTCATATAAAAAAAGCAAGAATATATACGTATATGAAAAACTAGATTTCCAAAACAGACTTTAAACCATAAAGTCTATGTTGAAAGATAGAAAGATAAAGACAGACACTATATGATGATAAAAGGATCAATACAAGAAGGGAATACTACACTGGTCAGTATATATGAACCCAATATAGGAGCATTCAAATACATAAAACAAATACTAACAGACATAAAGGGAGAAATTGAGGAGACTTTAACACCCCATTCACATCAAATGACAGATCTTCTAGACAGAAAATCAATAAGGCAACAGAGATCCTAAAGGATACAATATAACAGTTAGATTTAATTGGTATTTTCAGGACATTACTTCCAAAACACCCCCAGGATACACATTCTTTTCAAGTGCACATGGAACATTCTCTAGGATTGACTGCAATACTAGGGCACAAAATTAGGGCACAAAACAAACCTCAACAAATTTTAGAGTATAGAAATTATTTTAAGCATCTTTTCTGACCACAATGGCATGAAACTACAAATCAAACACAGAAAAATAAATGAGAAAAAAATGATTACATGGAGACTAAATAACACGCTACCAAAAACCCCAGAAAAACAAGAAACAAACAAACAAAAACAATGGGTCAAAGATGAAATGAAAGAGGAAAGCCTTGAGACAAATGACAATGAAAACACAGCCATACAAAATCTTTGGGATGCAGCAAAAGCAGTTCTTAGAGGGGAGTTCATAGCAATACAGGTCTTCCTCAAAAAAAGAGAAAAATCTCAAACAACCTAACCTGCCACCTAAAAGAAGTAGAAAAAGAGAAATAAACAAAACCTAACATCAGCAGAAGGAAGAAAATGATAAAGATCAGAGAGGATATAAACAAAATAGAGTTTAAAAAAAATAGAAAAAAAATCAATAAAACCAAGAGCTGGTTCTTTGAAAGGACAAAATCAACAAAGCTCTGTCCAGGCTCACAAGAAGAAAAGAGAGAAGATGCCATAAAAGAAAATAAGAAATGAAAAAGGAGAATAACAACTGATACCATAGAAATACCAAAACAAAACAAAACAAAACAAAACAACACTATGAACAATTATATGCCAACAAATTTGACAATCTAGAAGAAATGGGCAAGTTTCTAGAAACAACAGGACACAAAAACTGAATCAAGAAGAAACAGAGGGCTTCCCTGGTGGCACAGTGGTTGAGAGTCTGCCTGCCCAAGCAGGGGACACGGGTTCGTGCCCCAGTCCGGGAGGATCCCGCGTGCCGAGGAGCAGCTGGGCCCGTGAGCCATGGTCACTGAGCCTGCGCGTCCGGAGCCTGTGCTCCGCAGTGGGAGGAGCCACAACATTGAGAGGCCCGCGTACTGCAAAAAAAAAAAAAAAAAAAAAAAAAAAAAGAAGAAACAGATAATTTAACAGACAGATTACTAGAAGTGAAATATTGGGTTGGCCAAAAAGTTTGTTCAGGTTTTTCCATGTTACCGAAAAACCCAAACGAACTTTTTGGCCAGCCCAATAGAATTTGTAATAGAAAAACTCCCTATAAAGAAAAGTCCAGGACAAGATTACTTCACTGGCAAATTCTACCAAATATAGAAAGAAAAACTTATTCTGATCTTTCTCAACCCCTTACTCCCAAAGACATTCTAAAAAGCCAGCATCACCATGATACTAAAACCAGAAAAAGATACTACCAAAAAAGAAAATTACAGGCCAATATCTTTGATGAATATAGATGCAAGAATTCTCAATAAAATACTAGCAAACCAAATCCAACAACATACAAAAATAGTTACACAACAACCAAGTTGGATTCATCACAGGGTCACAGGGATGGTTCAACATATGCAAATCAATCAATGTGATACACTATATCAACAAAAGAAAAGATAATAACTATATGATCATCTCAATAGATAAAGAAAAAAGCATTTGATAAAATTCAACATCCATTTATGATAAAAATTCTTACCAAAGTGGGTATAGAGAGAATATATTTCAACATAATACAAGTTATTTATGACAGATCCTCAGCCAATATAATTCTCAATGGTGAAAAACTGAAAGCCTTCCTGCTGAAATCTGGACTAAGACAAGAATTCCCACTCTCACCACTTCTATTCAACATAGTATTGGAAGTCCTAGCCACAGCAGTCATACAGGAAAAAGAAATAAAAGATATCCAAATTGGAAGGGAAGAAGTAAAATCATCATTTTATGCAGGTAACATGATACTATATATAGAAAACCCTAAAGACTCCATGCAAAAACTACTAGAACTGATAGATAAATTCAGCAAGGTAGCAGGATACAAGATTAACATACAGAAATCAGGTGCATTTCTTTACACTAACAATGAAAGATCAGAAAGGGAATGTAAAAAAAAAAATCCTTTTAGAATTGTATCAAAAAAAAAAAAAAAAAAACAATTTAGGAATAAACCTGTCCAAGGAGGTAAAACACTTATATACTGAGAACTAAAACATAAATAAAGGAAACTGAAAATGATTTAAAAAATGGAAAGATATCCATGCTTTTGTATTGGAAGAATTAATATTGTTAAAATGGCCATATTACCCAAAGCAACCTACAGATTTAATGCAATCTCTATGAAATTACCCATGACATTTTTCACAGAAATAGAACAAATAATCCTAAAATTTATATGGAATCATAAAAGACCCAGAATTGCCAAAGCAATCCTGAGGAAAAAGAACAAAGCAGGATACATAACCCTTCCAGACTTCAGACAATACTACAAAGATACACTAAGCAAAACAGTGTGGTGTTGGCAGAAAAGCATACATATAGATCAATGGAACAGAATAGAGAGCCCAGAAATAAATCCACATACCTATGGTCAATTAATCTTCAACAAAGGAGGCCAGAATATACAATGGAGAAAAGACAGTCTCTTCAGCAAGTGGTGTTGGGAAAGTTGGACAGCTTCATGAAAGTCAATGAAGTCAGAACACACCCTCACACCACACACAAACATAAACTCAAAATGGCTTAAAGAGTTAAATATAAGACATGATGCCATAAAACTCTTAGAAGAGAACATAGGCAAAACATTCTCTAACATAAATTGTACTGTTTTCTTAGGTATGTCAGCCTCCCAAGGCAATAGAAATAAAAGCAAAAATAAACAAATGGAATTGAATCAAACTTACTAGCTTTTGTACAGCAAAGTATACCATAAACAAAGCGAAAAGATAAGACAACTTACAGAATGAGAGTAAATATTTGCAAACCATGTGACTGACAAGCACTTAATTTCCAAAATATACAAACAGCTCACACAACTTAATATCAAAAAAAAAACCAAAACAAAACAAACCAACTGAAAACTGGGCAGAAGATCTAAATAGACGTTTCTCCAAAGGAGGCATACAGATGGCCAACAGGCACATGAAAAGATGCTCAACATCACTAATTATTAGAAATGTAAATCAAAACTACAATGAGGTACTACCTCACACCAGTCAGAATGGCCATCATTAAAAAGTCTACAAATAGGGATTCCCTGGTGGTGCAGTGGTTGAGAGTCCGCCTGCCGATTCAGGGGTCACAGGTTCATGACCCGGTCCGGGAAGATTCCACATGCCATGGAGTGGCTGGGCTCGTGGGCCATGGCCGCTGAGCCTGGGCATCCGGAGCTCCGCAGTGGGAGAGGCCACAGCAGTGAGAGGCCTGCGTAACACACACACACACATACACACACAAAAAGTCTACAAATAAAAATGCTGGAGAGCGTGTGGGGAAAATGGATTCCTCCCACACTGTTTGTGGGAATGTAAATTGGGGCAGCCACTAATGAAAACAGTATGGAGCTTCCTCAGAAAATGAAAAATAGAGTTGACATAGGATCCTGCAATCCCACTCCTGGGGATATGTCCAGAGAAAACTATAATTCGAAAAGCTACATGCACCCCAATGTACATTGCAGCATTATTTACAATAGCCAAGACAAGGAGGCAACCTAAATGTCCATTGACAGATGAATGGATAAAGAAGATGAGGTGTATATATATATATAAAATGGGATATTACTCAGCCATAAAAAAGAATGAAATAATGCCATTTGCAGCAACATGGATGAATTTACAGATTATCATACTAAGTGAAGTAAGTCAGAAAGGAAAAAACAAATACCATATGATGCCACTTCTATATGGAATCTAAAATATAACACAAATGAACTTACCTAAAAAACAGAAACAGACTCACAGGCATAGAGAACAGACTTGTGGTTGCAGGGTGGAGGGTGCGGAAAAGGGATAAATTGGGATTTGGGGATTAGCAGATGCAAACTATTATATATAGAATGGATAAGCTCTAAGGTCCTACTCTACAGCACATGGAACCACATGCAATATCCTGTGATAAACCATAATGGAAAAGAATATGACAAATAATGTGTGTGTGTGTGTGTATATATATGTGTATATATATATATATATATATATATATATATATATATATATATATATATAACTGAATCATTTTGCTGTACAGTAGATATTTACACAACACTGTAAATCAACTATACTTCAATAAAATAAATTTAAAAAACACAAAGATCTCATATATAAAAATAAAAGATCAATAAAATTAAGATTTTTTTGTAATTCTGACCCAGCTAAAAATTAAAATAAATTAAGTAAGAATTATATAGACAAAAATATATTAGGAGTATGATGTTTTATACTGATACACATAGCTGGAGTTAAAAAATATATTTGACATTACTATGAAGAATTATTCATACAATAAACTTTAAAATTGAGTTCAATACTAACTCATTTTATATATGTTAGACACATACAGTGTTTTAAAGAAATTACAATTTGTTTCCAAAATCACAATCCAATAGATTCCAAATCAAAGAAAGAATCTTTGGCTTATCGTTAAAAAGAAGTAAACAGTTGCTGCATATTTTGCATGGAAAACATAGTTACTTGTTTGCCACAGTACTTTCCTTTCCCAATTTGTCCTTGACATTGTGGTCAAGTAAATATGTACAAATTATTTTTCTTGCTTTTTTTTTTTAATTTTAAGAAAGACTAAAGTGAGAAATCACCTCAGATCTAATTTTTTATAAACCTCTGAAAATAAAAGTTTTGCATAGAAGTTGTATGCTATGGAAAGAAATGCTCAGGAATGTAGTAGATTATAGGAATACAGGCATTGATAAACTCAGGCCACTCTACTTGATTACATTATCAACCTACCTCCTGTAGACATTTTTAATTGCCAAATTGGTCTTAGAAAAATAATAGTTTTCCTGGAAAACCAAATCAAGGAGTGGTTAATAAAACCTTAGTAAAGTGATGATGCATGAAGGAAGAAAAGTACTAGGAATAAAAGTCATGAGATTCAGTCATCTTTAATGTTTTACTTCTGTATAAACATCGAGAATATATAATTTCTATCTAATGTAAAGCATTCTAGAATCATTCCAAATATATTCAGACTGATGGATGATATATAGAGAGATGGAGCTGAAAATTGTTAAAAATCTTGAAGGTATTTTTTGGGAGGGAAGGGGACAGGACAACTTCCTTCCATGAAGGAGGATTGGGGTTAGGAATATTTTTAACTCATCACTTTCCTGTTCCCTTGTTTAAATTTTTAAAAATATACATTTTTTTGTTTTGTAATTAAGAGAATTCAAAATAATAAAAAATGTTAACATTTTTGATAAATATATTTAAGTGAGCCTATACAATCCAATTAAGATATATATCCCCTAATAAATATACAGAGTAATATTTCTGTAAATATATCTTTTAATTCCAGATAAATTATTGCATTTTTAGTATGACTATTCAATTCAGAGGTGTGTGATCTCAAGTTTTATATCTAGGTCCTCATTTCTAACATGAATGGCACACAGAGAATTTTATATAGATGGAATAGGTAGAGAATACTACTTAATTCTTGTATTTAAACCCAGGATTTTAAGAGATATGTCACATATCTACAAAAGAAACAAAATCTTTCTTGGAATTTAAAATTTTTGCATCACAGATAATGTGATTTGACATGCTCATTACTCATTGGGGTGCAAATAATAAATCGTATAACAGATGTAAAAATGCATTACTACATGACAGAAGGTTACTGATTAAAATTCAGGTACTAACTGGCAAATATGAATGTATTATTTATGAGTCCTCTTGGCACACAACATAAAGAAACATTTCTCCCTTTATTTAAGTGTTAATCTCAAAGGACCTATCAGTAATTAAAATAAACATAATAATGTATAATCACTGTTGAGATTCCCACGCAATTTATTAACTCCACACCACTCTGATATCTTCTGGAATTTTTATTACTTCATTTCTCTTTCCTGGAGCATAATATAGTTTTGCTAACAGAGATTTCTAAAGGTGAATAAAACAATCTTATTAAAGGGATAAGTAAACAAGTAAACTGTTAAGTGCTAACTGTGGTTAATGTGAGAAGACATCTTATGAATGCGATAAGCAATTGCAGGTAAAGTGTATTTCCTCATCATTTAAAAGAACAAATGTGATTAAATCATTTAAATTTTCCTTCATTCTTAAAAAAAAAAAAAACTACTGTTTTTCTAGATCAGTATGTAAGTGTGTAAAGTACACAGTCAGGGTTCTAAGATTTTGTAAGCAGGTACACTTCATCATTTTGTTTGTTTTGTTTGGAAACAGCATGAGAAACCTCCAGTCCCTGGTCATGTTTTGTAGTATAATCTTCCAATTGGGTTTTGAAAGTCATTTTGAACCAGCACTATCTTTCAAAATTTATGGTCATCTGATATAATGAAAACTAAAGATGACCCATATCCTCCAAATATGAAACCCCAAGCTAATGAAAACAAAAAAGCAGGAGACATGTATATGTAATGTGGATAAAGAGAAATTACAATTATGTCAATGTTCTTAGAGAGAAAGAATACTTGCTCTAATATTTTTCACTCCTTTGGTTTTATTTTTGTGATAAATATTTTGTGTTACATTTTGATGCAAAAGTCTTACAAGTTTTTGTTATTTAAGTAATTATATTTATAGGCTAAAACATTGTTTGCATATCATTTTTTACTACATGATTCAAGCAAACAAATTATTTCTGTGCAATTGACTGACTCAACTAGGTAGATGCTTAGTACACATTAAGACTATTTGAATGGAATACAGACTAAACAAATAATGATCAATACTCTATTTTTAAATAAGCTATGATTTCTTTGCAAGTGTGAATAGAATACTGCAATTCTCAACAATGACACTGACAAATATAAAACTAATTTATTCAACCATCATCAAATAGTATAAAATATCCAAATATTTACACATTATTTAAAGTATATAAATTTAATTATAGTCTTTTAAAGTATTTTATTAGTGCCTTATTTTCAATATACTTAACAGTTCTTCAAATCATTTAATATGCTGATAATTCTTTTCCCACTGTTTTTATATTCCTTTAGGTTATGTCTTTTGGTTTTGAAGAGTAGTAATGATATTCACAATAAACCAGTGCCTAAATGTTAGGATTCTAATTATTATTTTATTCTTTACTGTGTTTTCCCTTCTAAGCTTGAATTCAAAATGTAGACTGGTATTCAATTAATTTCTTTCTAATATCTGTATGATCAAATCTTTACAACTGTATACTTCCTATCATCTGGAGATCTACTAATTTATTCATTTAAAACTCACTGAGTTCCTATTATATGACAAGACATATAGTGGAGAACAAAATATAATCTCCACCCTCATGAAGCTTAACTTATGACAAAGAGAGTGAGAATACAAATAAGAAAATAAATACATATAAATCTAATATAATGTATTCATGTGTTCTAGGAGTATAATGAGGAAAGATACGGTAATAGGAAATGAGGAATAATGTATTTTAGACAGGGAGACTATTGAAGACCTCCTCAAAGGTGTTGAAATTTGGGTACATGACAGCATGAATGAGGGAAACAGATTAATATCTAAGTGTAAGAGGTTTTCAGACAGAGGTAACAGCAAATACTGAACCCCTGAGGCTTGAGTGTGTGTGAAGGTTTGAAGGATAAAAAGATATTTAGTAATGCAAATAATATTGAAAAATAGTGATTAAAAAAAGATAAGTTAGCCAAAAAATAGTGTATTTTATATATTTATTGGTAGGCTCAGCTGAAGTCTTTGGATTTTATTAAGGATGGTTTGAATAAACAATCTGATTGTTGAGTGGAGAGTAGAGTTGAGGGTCAAGTGTAAAAGCAGTAAAACCAATTGTAAGGCAACTGAAGTTGCATAAATGAGAGATGATTGCGGCTTGGGCTAGCATGATACAGGTGGAGGTGATGAAAATGATAATTATTTATATATATATATATATATATATAATTATATACAGTATAGTATATAATATATATCTCATATGCATATATATTCAATTATTTATAGAAATATATGCTCATAAACACATACATCCATATTGAACAGTGACATTGGTGTAGTCACTGGGTTAGTGCTGTTTAAATTGTAATGACAGAGGCCTAGATAATATAATGTATAACAATGAGTAGTTCACATTTTTGAGCAGAAAATTTTGAAAATACAAGTTCATGGGTAAAGAAAAATAAAGCAATCTTTACATGGCTCCATATACTAACGATGAGTTAAGTGAAAATGTGAACAGAAAATCTATAAAGTTAATTAAATATAAGATATGGGAATGTTGTTAGGGCCTATTTTTTGTGGATAACAATGCCTTAAGCAAAAACTCAAAAGCACAAGCATATTACAAAAAAAAAAAAAAAAAAAAAAAAGACTACGAAGAAGACTTCTGTTCATTAAAGGATACTATAGACAAAGTTGGCAGAGAAATAACAAATAGGAGATGAATCCAAAAAAGAAGTAGAAAAAAAGATATAAAAAGAAATGTCAAAAGACTAACAAGCATATGAAGAGATGCTCAAAGTCATTTATAAGAGAGACACAAAATTACAATAACAATGACTGCACACATTAGATTGGTTTGCATTTAAAAGGTGGTTAATGCCAAGAAATTCCATGGATTTGGTGTGGAGGAAAACTGTAGATTGGTATTGCAATTTTAGAAAGCAAACCTAATTTCCATCAATCCAGTTTCTGAATGTATTATAGCCCAGAGAAATTTTCCAAAAGATCAATGAGACTCCATATACATGAATGTGCAAAAATAAATCTTCTCTGGATTTCTCAGTGGTCTTATAAAGTCTCAGCCTCCTGAGGCATAGGAATTGATACATGATGAAGATAGAGAAAGGTTTGTTTTAATTTCCTAGAAACATTTTGCATTTCACCTAAGAAAAGAGTTGATCTGTAGCCACTTGCTCCCATCCTCTGGAATAAAAGAGTTCCAGACTATGGACCTGGCTTTCCTCAAAGGATGGATGAGTAACAAGAACTCTGGAGGGATTCAGCAGTTATCTTAATAGGTATTACATTTCAAAAGGGATGGACATCTGGGTTGTAAGTCTAGAGAAGCTAAACCTCTCTCATTTAGAGATTTATTTATATACTAAAGTGTGATAATAAAAAGCCAGGACAACTTATTACTACTTTGCCAAGGAAAACTGCCTCAGAGTGTGAATGCTGACAGCTGCCTCTTTCCCCCATGTAAGCAAAAAAAAAAAAAAAAAAAAAAAAAAAAATTATATTTGTGGGTTCGTTGCCTAAAATATGGACCTCATATGTGTAGGGTGAGAGCTACCTTTCATTGTGTTGTCCCATTGATGAAAATTGGTGTTCAGGGAAACCAAGTGCCTATGATTTGTCATAAATAATAATCTACTTTGGTTCAAAGACCTCGTGTGTGCTTTCAAAATAATATTCATAAATACAGATATTAAAAAGTTAACAGTGAATGCTCATTGTAGTATTGCTTGTGTTAAAATAAAATTGAAGGTGTCAACCTCAGATATAAAATAGTGAGTTACTTTACCAGCAAAATAGGTTTATTCGGGAATAGCAGAGACAAACATAGTGAAACATAGGCAAGTCTAGAGAACAAAGGGTAGGGAGTTCCTTTTATTAGGTCTTAGGAGGAAATTGGAAGGGTTGTTTTGAACAAAAGTTCACTGGGAAAGAGCAAGAGTCTGAGGTTGTAGAGGTTTCTAATTGGTTGCAGGCTATGGCTAAAAGCAGAGGATTAAATTCCCACATGATCAATATCCTCCCTTATACCAGAAGAAAAGTAACATTCTTATCTTCCTTCTATCTGCTGCTTATGCATGCTGCGAAAGTGGTATGCGCTTGAGAGCTCAAGCACATATCACTGATTCCATTTTAAAATGTGGTTTTCCTTTACTTATTTTCATAGAGGTTACCAAGGTGTCCACACCTAGTATATGAATTATACTAGTATATCAATTAGGTGCCACACCTGATGTTTGAATGCTGACAGATTCTGTCCTTGACCAAACTCTACTCAGGCTCCTCTGAGCTCATTTTCAACAAGGCTTCAACTTTGGACTTCGGTGTACATCCCTGCATTGTCCAATTTTTAGCAAGAATAATGCTAAGTCAGTTTAGCCAGAATCCTCCAGCCTCCATATCTGATCACCCTCAATATCTAACTGGGTTCATTATCCTGCCCCATTTTCCAGGTGATATCCTGCTGTCAGCAGGAGTCTTGTTAGGTCAGTTTAGCCAGAACACCCTTTTATCCCTGATTGCTCTTCTTAGTAATTTTCCATCCACTTACCCTCACTCATAGACTCTTGACTATAAATTCCTTTTCCTGGTATTTGGAGTTGAGCAAAATCTCTCTCCCCCACTGCAAGACCCATTGCAGTGGTCCCTACACCTATCACAATAGCTCACCTTGAATAAAGTCTGCCTTACCATCTTTAACAAGTATCATGAATAATTTTTTCTTGAATAATGCTGTGAAATACTGATTGGCAACTTGAAGTAATGCACATCAAACTACATGGATGGACATAAAACTGAGATGAGAGGAAAAAGGAATTTAAAAAAATGAAGTCATTTCATGATTCCATTTATATAAATTAAAGATACATAGAGAGATTCCTTAAAAAACTAAAAAAAGAACTACCATATGACCCAGCAATCTCACTCCTGGGCCTATACTCAGAGAAAACCATAATTCAAAAAGATACATGCACCCCAATGTTCATTGCAGCACTATTTACAATAGCCAGGTCATGGAAGCAACCTAAATGTCCACCAACAGAGGATTGGATAAAGAAGATGTGGTACATATATAGAATGGAATATTACTCAGCCAAAAAAAGGAATGAAATTGTGCCATTTGCAGAGATGTGGTTAGATCTGGAGACTGTTATACGGACTGAAGTAAGTCGAAAGAGAAAAACAAATATTGTATAATATCACTTATATGTGGAATTTAGAAAAATGATACAGATGAGCTTATTTGCAAAGCAAAAATAGACACACAGACACAGAGAACAAACATATGGATACTAAGGGTGGAAGGGGTTAGGATGAATTGGGAAATTGGGACTGACATATATATATATTACTATGTGTAAAATAGATAACTAATGAGAACCTACTGTATAGCACAGGAAACTCTACTCAATGCTCTGTGGTGACCTAAATGGGAAGGAAATCCAAAAAAAAGAGGGGATATATGTATACATATAGCTGTTTCACTTTGCTCTACAGCACAAAGTAACACAATGTTGTAAAGCAACTATATCCAATAAAAATTATTAAAAAAATATATATATATAGAGAGAATAACCACACATGTACAAAACATATACCCTCAAAAAGTATAGCTATCAAATACATTAGAATCACTGCCTAGGATAATGGGGGATGGGCAGGGTGGGAACAGGAAATAGAATAAAGGAAATATATATATTTTAAAGGAGAAAGTGGTATATTGATGAAAATTTGGCATGTAGTGAGAAATATTAATGCATCCTTCTGCCCTTGATGAAGAAAAAGTGAAAATATGTCTTTCTGAAATACTTAAAATACTTGCTTAGGTTAATCACAATCATACATATTAAAATTATATTTTACATTTGGACTATCATAATTGTATAGCTTTATACCATTTTAAAATTGCAGACTTTTAAAAATAGGATGATATTTATGGAGATGAAAATGAAATGTTGTCATTATCATACTTTGCAAGTCCTTACTGGTAACTGAATAATCTAAAAATGGTAATTAGCATTTTATCTGAACCTATGATTATTTATTAATGTTAATAGTGCTAAAAAACAAGACATGTTCAAAATGGAGTTGCTTATGCTAAACCCCACATCACCAAACCGATAACTTAATTACAGTTTTGGCTCCCCCAGAAATGAAACCTTAAACCAGTCAATCTGAAATCACCTGATCAGCAGCAGTTAGGTAATCAGCTTGATAGATCCTTACCATCCCCTAAAGGAAAGTAACCCTGAAATAACCAACACTCTTCTTTGCCTAGTATAACTTCTTTTTTCTTGCTCCCTCTGTCTATAAAAATCATTTTGTAAAGCTCCTCAGAGCTCCTTTCTATCTGCTTGGTTGGATGCTGCTGGATTTGAATCGATTTCTGTTCAGATAAACTCTTAAAAATTTTAATATGCTTCAGTTAATCATTTAACAGTTCTGGAGTTAGCAGAGGAAAACAGGAGACCCCTGACATCCTGGGAGGAACAATGAGCAACCAGTGTAGACTTGAGTTGAGCCCCTTGAGTTCGCTGCTTTCTCCCTGCTTCTTAAGGTGGAGGGTCAGTCCCTCTTGGTACCTATCTCCACAGTTTTTGCGTTATAAATTTGATCTCCCCCCCACCCCAGACTGAGTCTGGAAATCACTGGAGTCAGACTGGGTGTCACTTGGAAACAAGACTGGGTCCAGAGTTGGACTGGGTCCGACTTAAGCTCGTCTGGGTCCAATGTGAGCCCTCAGGTGAATAAAATTTTAAGGCTGAACAAGCAGGTTAATTCTACCAAAGAAAATCTTGAATTACAGTAGCCACAGTGGAGAATTATTAACTTAAATAAACATATCCATTTACAATGTGCCCTAAAGAAAAAGAGGTCTAAGCCAAGAATTCACCATAAAAGGTAGAGAGAAAATTATTTTTCCTCCTCGACAGTTTCTGGTGACTAGGATGAGACCCACTGGGAAAGGTAGACAACTTTTATTCTACCTAGGTTTTAAAAAGTCAAATAAGCTCATGTTATATCTGTTATAGGATTTTTGAACAGAAAGATAACTTAAGATGATGGATATCTGTTTAATGTCATTATTTCATAAAGTAATTTTATAAAGGGAAAATAAAGTCTTTATATTTACCACATTCTTACCATTTCTGGTGACTTTATTATTTTAAGTTGTTTTGTATGTTGTCATTTTACTTTGACCTGAAGAAATTCGTTTAATTGTGTTTTATATTGTATTTGTCTGCTGGTGAAAAATCCCCTCCATTGTTGTTTGTCTGATTCTGTTTGTTTGTTTTTGCTTTATTATTGCAAGATTTTTCAGTATAGAATTTTAATTTGTCAGGATTCCCCCTCAAACCCATTTTTATCAGCTTGTTAAAGAAATTGTTAAATATATCGTTCTATTGTGTTCTGGCTAACGTTGTTTTTGATGAGAAGACTATGATTTTTCTTTTTTTAAAATTCTCTTTGGTAGGCGATGAACCTCTCTCTTTCTCTCAGGTTTGAATGCTTTTATAATTTTCTCCTACATTAATTTTCACTGATTTAGGTTATGATGTCCCTTGCGGTAGATGTCTGTCCTGTTTATTGTGCTTGAATTTTGCTGCTAGTTTAGACCTGTGGTTTACAATATTCATCACATTTAGAGTATTTTGGGCTATTCTATCTTAAATATTTTTCTGCTCATCACCATCCTTTAGGGATCTGAATACATGTATGTTAGACTACTTAATATTGTCCTATGGGACACTGAGACTGATTTTATTTATGCATTTACTTATTTTGGACATTCTCTCTCTGTGCTTTAATGCAGATCAGCATTTTCCAGTCGGACTCTGAAATGACAGAAATGTTTTACAATATGCAGTATCTAAAGCAGCATCTCAACACCATGTGTGGCTATTGAGTACTTGAAATGTTGTTTGGTGAACTGAGTCTATCATACTGGAAAGCTCATGTTAGGATGGTTTACATGTCTGTGTCTTCATATTTTCTTTAATTTCCCGTGTCCAACATATTGCTTAGCCCATTTAGTAATTTTTAAAATATAATTTACTGTGTTTTCTATCTTTAAATTTCCTTTAAAAAGCCTTACACTACTCTCCTAACTTTTCATGTATTTTTTCTTTAAATACTTGAACATATGTTGATTGTTGATTGTTTACGTGAACATCACTATCTTTTCAAGATGTGTTTCTATTGACTAATATTTCTCTTAGGACTGCATTATCCTGATTTTAGTATATATCTAGTAATCTTACTGCATATAGACAGTGCCAAATTTTGAGTTTCTGATTATGTTGTCTTACTTTTAGAAGTATTGAAAGATACTTAGGCAGGCAATTAAGCTATTAAAGATTAGCTTGATACATTTATGACATTTTTATATTTGTGGGTACAGATCAATATTTTAGTCTTTATGCTAGGGCCAGTTTAGTTCTTCTACTACTATATTGATACATCTAGAGGTCATTCCTAAATGTCAAGGAGTATATTTATTCTTGCACATTGACACTTGAATGTCTCTGAAACTTGCATGACATTTTAGAATTGTTTAGATTATAGCTCCTCTGTATATCTTTGCTGGTCTCGAGAAGTTTCAATTTAAGGTCTAGTCCCAGCAGAGGCAAGGGACTACATTAGCGGATTTGCAGAGCTCTGTCTTTTCATGCACTGCTCTTTCTATTACTCTGCCCCATGAATTTCAGCTGCCTCAGCCTTTCCAATATTCATACTGTCTCCAAAGCTCAGTGCTCTGATTGGTTCCCTCTGACTGCGCTGCAGTCCATAAAGTGCTTCCAGGCAGACAGCAGTATAACTATTGGGGCACCTTGTTTGTTTTTTATTTTTTATGGAATCAGAGTCCTGTGCTACGTGTTGTTTGGAAACAACTGAAACCAGAATATTATATTCATCTCCAATACAAGAGCATAATAAAATATTATCTGGTATACACAGGCTCAGAACACTGAAGATACCTCTAGATGTAGTACTCAGACAGGGTGAGGGCAAGTCTTTTTATACTGCAAGAATAATGGACATAGATAGTTATTGATCCTGGACAATGATATAGTCTACACATAACAATATACAGCAAGAAAAATGAATTAGTGTCATGAAGATAAAAAGGGAGAAAATACTGTCATTATTTATAGGTGATACAATTACCTACTTAGAGAAGCAAGTGAATGAACAAATAAACTAATTACATAATGTAGCACATATGCTGGATACAAGCTCAACCTACAAAAACCAATAGTAATTGTCTTCTCATGTGACAGCCAATTAGGAAAAAAATAATATGCAATAAATATTTGCAGTAAATATTGTTTTCCAAAATTTTCTTAAGCAATAACGCAAAATAACTCTATACTAAAACCTTTACTTCTGATAAATGTACTTGCTCATGTACCTCAAGCCCAATATTTTTAGCATATTTAGCTAGAACAGTTTGGAAATTTTCAATGATGTTTGCTATTTATAATTTTAAATGACATATGTGTTTATAAGTGAGATTTTATTCTCTTTTTAGATAAATTTCTTTTAGGTACTGAACAGATTTTTAATGGTGCAAAGAGAAGTCAATAAAAATATTTAAAATTTAAAAAATTCCTATATTATAAAAAGAACTTGCATTTTTCAAGTTTTGAGCAGTGAGTTTAAACCACAGGGTTGGCAGTTTAACAAGAAATACAGAATATATTTCGAGTCAAAACTGACACAAACAGACTGTTTCTGGATCATTGTTTTAACACACTGACCAAGAACAGTTTGTGTTTGTGGCAAAGGTCCAGATATGAAATAGACTAAAATAGAATTTGGTGGAATTGAACAGCTTAGAAAGAAACATGTTCTTGTTGGAAGAGTTGTGACTCTTGGAAAAATGACTGGGGACAATTTACAGAGCTTTTAAAAAATTCATTCTTTCCTTTCTCTTTGTGCCAGCATACAACCAACCACCTGTTCTTCCTACTACCTGGGGAAAAATTATAATAAGAGAAAACATCTGGGTGATTTAACTAAGATATAAGATTGCTTATTACACTTCAGAGATTTTTTTCTACAAAATTCTGACAGTAGGAACACAAAAAGTTTGGTATTATGGGTTTTCTGCACAACTACATAAGCTTGGTTAACTTGGAGTTCAGTGTGAGAAAATATTTATGTTTCAAATTTAGAAATTTATCTTTATTGATAGATTTATTGTCTTTTTTATTGAAGCCATTTGCAATTAAAACCTGTATAAGCATATTCAAGAAATCTCCAGCAATTATATATATTATCTAAGAAATGCAATTAATGTTTAACAAATATATTAAAACTCATGCATATAAGTGAATATATTAATCAAACATCCTCATGGAAATTAGTTTACTTATTGTAAGTCCTCTCTGGATTATTTAGGCCCCAATGTTGAAATTGTTCTCAGAGTCTGACACATTGTTTAAATATATTTAGAAGAATCAAGGGTGTATTTTATTTACTGTGTATTTTATATTGGAAAAGAGCAACAGCAATTTAGAAGTTAAATCTAGTACCTAATATATAGATCGAGTTAAGTACTATCTCAAAAATGAATCTCAATGGGAAATAAAATACTTAAAAAGAAAACCTTACACATCAAATTAAATGACTTCAGGTAACCTTATACATCAAATTAAATGACTTCATGGCAGGTACTATTGCAAAGACACACCAATTCTCCAACACTAGCCTACTTAGCTATATACAACATTGCTGCTTTCTCATGTCCTTCTAGCAATTAGTTCAGGCATCTCTACTTTCCATATTTGGATTAAAATTAATATAACTTATCTTATTGCAGAAAGGCACACTTTAGTGACCAGACTACTGAAACTCCTTCATCATGTTACCTTCCTGTCTTTTTTTCATTGAGTTTTAGCTATGGAAGTATCCCAAGCATGAGTGTGCTCATGGTTATGTATGCTTACAAAATTCTAAATATATGTTGTTGTTTCCTGAACACTGCAGTATAGTAAAAGAAAATATTAAGATAAAGAAATAATTGGCTTTAATATTTTTGTTTAATAGATGAGCTGTGTCTTTAGTTGATATATGCACACACATATACACATACATAGTCAATTTTACAATTACTCTGGCATGGATTTTCTCTATACAGTTAAGAAGCAAGTGACAGAGATAGTCTTGCTTATAGCATATGGAAAGAATAATAGCAAGTGTATTTTAAGAAATTTACGTATATAGTTAATTCAAGAGACAACACTAATTTTAGAACTTAAAGGAAAGTTAAAGATTATTCTTACAATCCCTCCTTTTAAAGTCCCAATAACAGATTCAAAGAAATGAAATTTCAGACTGTTTTTGAGTCAAAGATAAATATAATCAAAATATGATCTCTCTTTAAGGAATATTTGACACTACATATAAATTCAAAATAGAGTGGCAAGTGATGATTGAAAATCAGTAAGAGAAATAATGTTTTTTTGTGATCACTAGTACACACTTATCTAAGCAAATTCTAAGGCATATATAGACATAGCTTAGATTTTATTTTACAACGTTAAAAAATGTTTCCCTATTCACAAACATTAATTACTAGCTACAACAAAACAAAGCCAAAGAGAAGAAGAAGGTAAAGATTAAAAGATAGAAGGGAGGGCTTCCCTGGTGGTGCAGTGGTTGGGAGTCCGCCTGCCGATGCAGAGGACACGGGTTCATGCCCCGGTCCAGGAAGATCCCACATGCCACAGAGGGGCAGGGCCCGTGAGCCATGGCCGCTGAGCCTGCGTGTCCGGAGTCTGTGCTCCGCAACGGGAGAGGCCACAACAATGAGAGGCCGGCATACCGCAAAAAAAAAAAAAAAAAAAAAAAAAAAGATAGAAGGGAAAATGGCATGGGAAAGGGAAAAGAGGCTAGAAAGAGGAAATAAAGTGAAAAGGATAGTTATAAGTGAAAATAACAAATTTAAAAAATAATCTGTTTTTCAATCCTAATTCTTCCCTGGTAGAGAAATAAAGACACCAAGGTAAGAGTACATACATACATATGCATATATACATACATAAATGAATATATTAGTTAGTTAAGTGTATAATTAAAAATTACATTCCTTAAAGGTATAAAATTTTAAAATTTAAAAAAAATTATATACTCCAAGAGACATCAACTTAGTGATGTAGGGTAGAATGCCCAACTATACAAACCATACTATAATACAAATAATATGTAACATAATATTTATGTTGTAAGTGTTCATATTTTTTCATCTTTAGAATCAAACTTAGAAAAAAAGGTGACTTTTATTTCATTTACAGGGAATATAATTTTTAAAATATTGACAATATAAAAAGTATAAGAATTTCTAGTTTCTGTAATGGCAAATTAGATGCTTTTGTGCCACTAGGTTGCTACCAAGAAGACAAGGATTTGTAGGACCAAGTAATGAGAGAAAAGGAATGACAAGCTCATTGACATGGACCCACACTGACCCTTGAAGCACCTTCCTAATTTATAGCTGTGGCAGAGATGCTAAGAAGTTGAGGAGAGTCTTCAGCAGGCTCTTAAAATAGCCAAAATATTATCAACTGAGATTTAAGTGCTGCCAAGAAAGAGGAGACATAGCTAACACTCAGAATTTATGTTTGATACAAGGGGTGAGGGTGAACAAAAAATGAACCCAACATTCACAAAATTGAATACTAGCTTCCAGTCATCTCACTTTCTGCTTATTCAGCCAGGATGGCCTATCACGACCCTAATATCTGGTCAGAAAGAGTAGAAAGACTTCACTGTAAGAAGAAAAATGTCATTCAGAGAGATATAAAGTTTCTCTATACTTTTCATATATATTGTCTGTTACTTAAACAATCACAACTAGAGATACAGAGATGGTTTGAATAAAAGCAAGAGAAAACAAATACAGAGAGGAAGGAAGGAAGGAAAGAAAGAAAGAAAGAAAGAAAGGGAGAGAAAGGGAAAGAAAGAACAAGACCATGGGATATTCAGATATTAGAGTTATGCGATAGTTAAAATAATTCATATACATATTCAAGGAAGTTATAAAATATTGAGACACATTAGGAAACTATAAAAATAGAAAATACAAAATAAAATATATTAAAAAATTGAAAATTTTAACTAAATTTGGATACTACAAAAATAATCAAGTGGACATTCTGGAACAAAGATATAATGTCTGAAATAAAAAACTTAATGTATGGGTATAACAGCACTTTAGACATATAAGATCAAATTAGTAAACTGTAAGGCAAAATAATAGAAAGGCGGAAGCTCCAAAAAAATGGCACATCATTGCAAGCATTAAAAATAATAAAATTGGTATAATTATATTAGTACATCCATAGCAGACTTTAGAGCAAGGAGTATTCTAAAAACTATTAGTCATAATGATAAAGTACTTAATCTGACAAAGAATGATATTATAAACCTAAATCTATATGCATGTAATAACAAAACTGATTAGTCAAAGAGATCAGCGTCAATAAGACTAGAACAGCAAAACATAAATGTGTTACATGTATAAATACCTGAACAATACAAATAACAAAACTAACCTTACTAAAATCAAATAACTACTAGGTTTTATTATGAACACCTTTTTTTATCAACTTGCTTGCCTCAGCACAGTATTTCTCAATCACCTACTGATTAGGATTACTTGGCAGAACATGTCAAAATATTGATGGCCTCAAACCACTCCAAAACATTCAGATTCAAATGGTTTGGGGCAGAGCTTGGACATGAGATTTCTTTTTTAACTTAAGTGATTCTAATGTAAAGTCAGTGCTGAGAACTCTGCGTATCACTTGCCAAATCCAATTTTTACTACACATTTGTCTTTCCCCTCTACTAGGCTGTGAACTTTTGAGGATAGGACTGTTTTCTACATTTGAAGCCTACTACAAATGTATTTTACTACATCTAAAATAGTGCCCGATACCAAGTATTTGCTCAAAAGTTAGTTGGTGATAAAAGGTTAAGTTTCAGAAGATGGTTATTTCAGTTGAACTTAACCACTACTAATCAAATTTCTACTGTGTGCTGGACTTTATACAAGGAGTTGGTGTACAAAGGTATACAATACAGTGCCAGCCTTTAGGGGAATCATTCATTATTCAATCTGGTGGTCACAAATTATCAATTACTACCATATTGATAATATCTTTAGGCCACTACATCCAGAGCTCCAACACTCTCAATCTAATATAGCAAGTCATTTTTTCCTTGAATAGGATTCCATTAAGTAATTGAAAAATAAAATAAAATAATAAATAGAACACACATCAATGACAGAATATGTATACTTTACATGTGTACATGGAACATCAACAAATATTGACCATATTCTAAGATATAAAAATTCAATATATTTCAAAAACTTTTAATTATACAGAACAGATTATGATCTCTTTAGCAAATCTGGAAAAAAAATGACACAAAGATAATTGGAAAAATCCCTATATGTTTGAAAATTATGCATTCTATTCCCAAACATCCCATTAGTCAAGGAAAGGATATAACTTGAAATTAGAAAAGATTTTGAACTAAACAATAATGAATATATAACATATAAACGTTTGATGGGGCTTCCCTGCTGGTGCAGTGGTTGAGAATCTGCCTGCCAATGCAGAAGACACAGGTTTGAGCCCTGGTCTGGGAGGATCCCACATGCCGCGGAGCAGCTAGGCCCGTGAGCCACACTACTGAGCCTGCGCGTCTGGAGCTTGTGCTCCGCAACAAGAGAGGCCGCGATAGTGAGAGGCCCGCGCACCATGATGAAGAGTGGCCCCCGCTCGCCGCAGCTAGAGAAAGCCGTTGCACAGAAATGAAGACCCAACACAGCCAAAAATAAATAAATAAAATTAAAAAAAAAAAGTTTGATGATGTGGTTAAGTATATTTTAGAAATTTATAGATGTAAAGGCATATACTACAGAAAAGAAAGTTGAAAATGAATTAAGTATACATCCATATCAATAATAAGCAACAGCAAAATAATGAAAAATATGAAGGAATAAGATAATAAAGATATGAAATTAATGATATAAAATGAATTTGAAGTAAAGAAATTCAACAAAGCCAAAATTTGGATTTTGAACACCCCACCCTCCAAAAAAAGCGATGATGAACACTTGACAATACTGGTTCAGTGACAGAGAAAAGATACAAGTTGCAAATGTTGGAAAGGACAAATGGATCTTGCCGCTACAAGATCTTTACAGAAAAAAAAGGCAGATAAACAATCAGGATTGAAAAATAATCAAGGTTGCTGGATTCAAATACAAAATTTAAAAACAAATGGAGTTTTTATATTCTACCAATAATTGAATAGAAAATATAAAATGACAAAATATGCTATTTATGATAGCATCAGTGAAACATAAAATATCTCATTAAAATTTTCAATACATCTATGTTGAAAACTACAAAACATTATTGAGAAAAACAAATAACTATGTTAAGTGGATGGGTATAGAATAATAGATGATATACTCATTTATATGAGACTCAGTTCTTCCAAAATTTGACATCTAGATTAAATGCAATATTGTTCATAATCTAAATAGTAAAAGGAAAAACAAAAGTGTGATAGTTTATTGTCAGCAGACTGCAAGTAATGGCAAAGGAAGCTTTCAGTCAGAAGTAATAGAATACAAGACAGAAAGCTATTTCTACACAAAGAAATGAAGAGCACTGAAACTGAAGTAAAGAAGATAAAATATTTTAATTAGTTTGTGCTAAAAGACAATGAGCTATCTAAACCAAATTAATTGCAATCTATTTTATCTTTATAGCATATTATAAGTATTTTATGCTTGCTTTAAAATTTAATAAAAATGTACAAATATTTAATACAGGAGATAAAATAGTCATTAAAGACTCACTTAAGCTAAGAGAAGTCAGAAAAAGTGGAAATACATAGTAAATTGGAGGGATTTATTCCAATCATATCAATCATCACAGTAAATTTGAATTATGTAAGCAAACCAAGTAAAAGAGATTGATTGGGTTAGAAAAAATACCTAATTAGCTGCTACCTACTGATAACCTACTTTAAAATTAGAGAAACAGTCATGTATAAAGTAAAAAGATGAGAAAAAGTCATACCATTCAAATACTTTTCAAAATAAAGATAGAGGGGGCTTCCCTGGTGGCACAGTGGTTGAGAGTCTGCCTGCCGATGCAGGGGATGCGGGTTCGTGCCCCAGTCTGGGAAGATCCCACATGCCGCGGAGCTGCTGGGCCCGTGAGCCATGGCCGCTGAGCCTGCACGTCCGGAGCCTATGCCCCGCAACGGGAGAGGCCACAACAGTGAGAGGCCTGTGTACCGCAAAAATTAATTAATTAATTAATTAATAAGCTAGAGAAATATGTGTACATACTTAAACACAGTGTTTCAGTACACAAGGTAAAAAAAAAAAAATTGACAGACTTTAGAGGAAAATAAATAAATCTAGAGTTATCCAGACTTCAAAACTTCTCTTTTAGTAATAAATGAAACAAGTAGGCAGGCAAACCTATACAGATACAGGAGACCTGAACAATACTATCCACCAAATTTACCTAATTGGCACACAACCGATCCTCAGCAGAGTGTACATTCATCCCAAGTGAACATGAACCTTTCACTAAGATAGACCAGATTCTGGGTCCTAAAACAATCCTCAACACATTTAAAAGAAAAGAAGCCATACAACGATGGTGTCAGACCATAAAAAATTTAAACTCTGAATCAATAACAAAAAGATATCTAGAAAATTTCTAGGCATCTGGAAATAAAACAACCCACTTCTAATTAATTAACTGGTCAAAAAGAAAGTGTATAGGAAGATACAAATACTTTGGGCTAAAGGAAAATAAAAATATATCATATTGAAATACGAGTGATGAAACAAACCTGCGATTAAAGGAAAATGTAAGCAGAAAATGCTTATATTATTTAAAAAAAGGAAGACCTCAAATCAATATAAGATTTTACCTAAAGAATCGAGAAAAAGAAGATCAAATTAAACACAAAACTAGCAGAAGAGGGACGTCCCTGGTGGGGCAGTGGTTAAGAATCCACCTGCCAATGCAGGGGACACGTGTTTGAGCCCTGGTATGGGAAGATCCCACATGCCGCACAGCAACTAAACCCGTGAGCCACAACTACTGAGCCTGTGTTCTAAAGCCCGGGAAACACAGCTACTGAAGCCCACGCACCTAGAGCCCGTGCTCCGCAACAAGAGTAGCCACCACAATGAGAAGCCTGCACACCACAATGAAGAGTAGCCCCCACTTGCTGCAACTAGAGAAAGCCCACGTGCAGCAATGAAGACCCATTGCAGCCAAAATTAAATTAATTAATTAATTAAAAAAGAAAAGTTTGCAAAGAAAAAAAAATAGCAGAAGAAACTAAATTCACAGAAAAATCAATGTGATTTTAGAATGGTTGCAGAATAAAAGCATCAATATATAATAATTAATTGCATTTCCATATAATAACAACAAACAACTGAAATTTGAAATAAAATACCATTTATATTAGCATCAAATAATGAAACACTTAGATATAAATCTAACAAATATATGCAGGATATGGATAATGAAACCTGAAAACGTCGATTAAAGAAATCAGATAACACCTAAATAAATGAAAAGATTTATAATGCTTATGGATTGGAATACTCAATATTGTTAGGATATAAATTCTCCTCAGATCTATAGTTTTCAATGCATTCTGAGTTAAAATTAGGTTTTGTAGCTATTGACCAACTGATTTTAAAATTTATATACAAAGATTACAGAAATACAATAGCTAAAACAGTTTGAAAATAAAAAGAAGCATATATGTGTAGGACCCATTCTAACTATATCACAACTTACAAAAAAGAAGAGATGGTATTCAAGAGTATTGTTGAAAGGATACACAGATCAATGGGACAGAGCAGAGACTTCATAAATAGACCCAAGCAAATGTATTTAAGTGATTTCTGACAAAGGTGAAAATACAAGTCAACAAACAAAGGATAGTATTTTCACCAGAATTTTACTGGAACATTTTGACTTCTATATATTGGATTGGCCAAAAACTTTGTTTGGGTTTTTCTGTGAGATGTAATGGAAATAAACCTATATACATTCCTCACACCTTTTACACAAATTATCATTAAATGGATCATTGCCTAGACATAAATACCAAAATTTCAACTACAAAACTTCTAAAATTTAGGTGAAACTCTTGTTGATCTTGAGTTTGCAAAGAGTTTATGATCTGACATCAAAAACAAAACAATTAAAAAAAGGACTTACTTCGTGAAAATTCAAGTTTTATTCTGTGAAAGATGTTAAGAGAATGCTGACAAAAGTAAGGCACAGATTAAGAGTAAATATTTCCAAAGCATATATCTGATAAAGGACTTAATACATAGAGAAAAAATAAAACACACCAATAAGAAAGTAATCAATCAAATTAAAGATGAGCAGCAGATCTGAGCTAGCAAATTAATGATGAAGATACATGAATGGCAAATAAGCATGTGAAATGGTGCAAAACACCTTTCAGTATTAAGGAAATGCAAATTACACCCATAAAGAAATACCAGTATATATTGCACTTAATAGAATGACTAAAATCATCAAACCTGACACTATCAATACTATTAAGGATTTAAAGCAGCTGCAACTCATTCATTCCTGGTGAGAATGCTAAATGTTACAACCATTCTCAAAACTATTCCTTAGATATACATCTACCATGCAACCCTAAAATCCCTCTCCAAGGTATTAACCCAAGTAAAATGAGCACAGATGTTCACACAAAAAAAGTCCATGAATATTTATAGTAGCTTTGTCCACAATCACCAAAATCTGACAACAATCTATGTGTCAACTGTAGTACCTCCAAGCAATGGAATAATAACATTCAGAAATAAAGAGAAACAAATTATTAATTCACACATCCAGGACATTAAATGCATTTTGTTAAAGGAAAGAGGTTAAACCCATAAAACTATTTATTATATGATTAGATTTATATGATATTCTAGAAAAGACAAAAATACAGAAATGGAAAAGAAATCAGTGATTACCAGGGATTGGAGGTACAGATGAGACCAACTGAAAGGGGCAGCTTAAGGGAAATTTCCAGTTGACAAATCAAAGCGGTATGTTATTGTGGTGGTAGGTAAATGACTATTTGTATTTGTCACAACCTACAGAACTACACAACACAGAGTGAATTGTAAGTGTATATAAATTTGAAAAGTTCAATAATGATGTGGAGGGAATTCAAAATGGAATGTAGATGGGTAAATAAATTTACCTGTGTTACAAATGAATTACATATAGTGCTTGAGGAGATGGAGAGGAAAAGAATTCACCTAACTAACTGTGGCAAATAAAGACCAAAAGAACTGTACATAAACATTATTTTCTGGTAAATTTGTTTCTCACAAGTCTCAAGGTATCTCCCCCTAAATGTGTATTGATTTTAAAATTGAAAAATGGTAGAAATGGAGAAAAGTAGCAGATACTATCTAAACTAAGTGATCAAAGTTTATGTCACCAAAATGAAGAGACACTGAAATAATATTTTCTGTGATATGATGTATTGAAAAGGACACATCATCTATGTGGTATTATTTCCAAAAAATATAACTTCAATTTAATCATGAGAAAACATCAGATATTGAGGGACAATGTCAAGTACACAATACTTGACAAATACTTTTGAAAAGTGTCAATGTCATAAAAGAGGAACTGTTACAGATTGGAGATTAAGAAGATAGGACAACTAAAACAGAGTGGAATCCTGAATTGGACCTTGCAATCCAGAGCTTGCAATCCAATATCAGAAAAATGACATTAGTGGAAAAACTGGTGAAATCCTAATAACATACATAGTTTAGACAGTAGTATTGTACTGGTATTAATTTCTTAGTTTTTAGTTTTTGTATTGCACAATTGATATTAACATTAGGGGCAGCATCTGAGGATTAAATGAATATGTCCTTCTAATCTTTTGCAATGTCTCTGTAAGGTTAAAATTATTTCAAAATAAAATTATATTTATAAATAGCATATTCAAAAAATGTTAAAACCATTTGCAATACTTTAATTCTTCCTTATTGGGTGTTAAATAGGTCTCTTGCTATTTTGGATGTGAAATAATTGTTGAGAAAATTATGTAATATTTTCCAACATTGCAATCAATTTAAATAATACTTATTTTATGCTAGAGTTTTATTTCTCATTTTATTTCTGTCACTCCTTGCTAATTTGATTTAGCACTAAATTTATAGATGAGACAATTTTATAAACTTTAACATTCAGGATCCATACATAAATCACAGCTACTTAATCTATCAAATGCTCCAAAACAAGAACAAACATAATTAATTTTAAGGAAGTATGGGTGAAAAGTCAAAGATTTGTGTAGACAACAAAATGTCATAAGCTTTAACAAAAAAAGTACGTTATAGTTGGCTGTCATATCCAGAAACAAATACATATCAAAGTCTTAGCAAAAAACACAGTTCATATAACATTTTAAACTTTAATTTTAAAGGAATTACATTTTCATAATAATGATGCTAGTTTTACTCTAAATGATGCATAATCTAGGGTTATCCATTACCCTCATTATTCACCATGATATGACATTTTATTACATAATTATTATAATCATTTAAACCAAGAACAACATGGTTAACTATTTCTTTGAAACACGTAGAAACTGGCTACAATGGGAACCATGACTGGTGATAGCCTATTATTTGGCCAGAAATGACTAATATCCAATATAAAAAACAATAAAAATCGAGAAAATTTATTTTGCCTGGGAAATTGCAAATAGATGTATCCTGTTCATTGTGAAGTGTGTTGTAGAAATTTGACTAGGACTTTGCAACATATGTATCTTTTTTGAACCTCAAAATAATGATTGAAATAGTTATACACAAAATATATTTCTAAACTATAGAATGCTTAATTTGAATAATTCAACTAGACAAACATTTACAAAATCTGGGTATAGTGGGTATCACAGTCAAGTGAACTGACAAAATCCCTATAGTCATGGAGCGTACTTTTAGAAGAGGCAAGACAGACAACACACAAAATAAGTACGAAAATCAAGATGGCATGTTGTCTGGATGACCCTTCTATACCATGGAGGAAAATAAAGCAGGAAAGTAAAATAGGATGTTTGTGAAGAACAGAGTTGCAAATCATTCTCTTTCTCATGAATGTGAATGATGTGATTGTTGTAAACTTTTTTCTATGAAATAATTTTAGATTTACAAAAAGAGTTTCAAAGATAGTATAGTCTCCATATACCCTTTAGTCACCTTCCTGTAATGTTAACGTTTATGTAACCATGATGAACTTATAAACTTTATGAAATTAACATTGGCACAATATTGTAAAATAAGCCTTAGACTTTATTCACCAGTGTTTCCACTAATCCTTTTTCTGATCCTGAATCTAACCCAGAATGTTACATTTAGTTGTCATGTCTCTTTACTTCAGTTTGTTCCAGTTTCTTAGTCTTTTCTTATTAGTCCCAACCTCAGTATTTTTGAAGAGCGCTGGCCAGGTATTTTGTAAAATATCCTATGTCTGATGTTTTCTCATGATTACTCTGGGATTATAGATTTGGGGGGAGAATATCACAGAGGTGAAGTGACTTTCTTATCATAATATCAAAGGATATGAAATATCAATATGACACATTATTGGCGATCATAACCTGAACACTTGATTAAGGTGGTGTCTGCAAGATTTCTTCAAAGTAAAAATATTATTTTCCCATGTTATGTTCTAGTCATTCATCTGTGACCTGGTATTTACTGTTCTGTTTTGTCACAAGTCTATTTTTAAACTTTTTTGATTTTGTTCTGTAGCTATCCAATTATATTTTTTCTTATTTTAATTGTACAATTTAATGAATTTTTAATAAAGATATACACCTAAGTGCCAACACAAACAAGATACAAAATATTTCTCTCACCCTAAAAAATTCTGTTGTGCTACTTCTTAATTTCTCATTCCACCCCTAATTTAGTCAACCAATAATCTTTTTTTTTCTATCTATAGATTAATTTTTCATTACTAGAATTTCAAATAAATGGAAGCACCCAGTATATATTTCTTCGAGCATCATTTCTTTCTCTCACCATAGTATGTCCTGGCTCTTTCATGTTGCTTACAACAGTATTTCTTTCCTTTATTTGGTAGATCAATATTCATTGTAGAGACATAAAACAATTTGTTTATTCAGATATTTTAGCTTGTTTTCAGTTTTGAACTATTAATAGTGAAATTACTATGAACATTTCTGCCTAAGTGTGTGTGCAGACCTGTTCTCTTTCATTTTGGGTAACTGCCTAGTAATACAATTGAAAAGTCATATATTAAATATATGTTTAATTTTCTGAAGTACTGCAAAACTGTTGAGAGTATAGTGTCAGTCATGAGTACCCATTATCAAACTTCTTAGCTGACATTGTGTCTGTTCCTCCTATTGATATCCACCACTTTGGAAAACAGCCAACTTAAAGCATGATTTCCAGCATATGTCTCTAAATATAATGGATGTGATATCATGCTTCATGCCAACCCTTCTTCTTTTCTATATTTCTGAGAATTTCTAGTAAAATAAGGTAATTAGTTATTTTATGCAGCTACAGTTTTATAAGTTTCTATTTATAATTCATGCCATTTCAAAGATTTTGTACAGGAGTCTATAAAACATGTTCAGTCTCCACCAAATTTAGTTAATTAGTTAATTTTAGTGACCAAAAAGAAAACTACAGAATAAGTAATCATATGTTAAGGCCAAAACTGAGACACTGCAATGGTAAAACTATTAATAAATATAATTACATTAAATACAGTTTTAAAACTTTTATTTGAAGACTAACACATTTGCTTTATTATACTGGTAAAATTAAACTATTTTAACATAAAATGTATTCTAAGAAATAGAAGCATCTTTTGTTTATATTGATATATTAAGATGTTTTTAAATAACATACTTATTAGGTAAACTTTAAATTATGTCATGCGCAGAAAAATTATTTTTGGTACAATTTAATGACTATAATAAGTTTCATGATATAATTTTCTAAAACCACATTACTGTTTTTTCTGTAGAATGTATTTGTCTAGTATGATTATATTTTTATTCCTTAATGGAATTACCACTTTTTTTTTTTTTTTTTTTTTTTGCGGTATGTGGGCCTCTCACTGCTGTGGCCTCTCCCGTTGCGGAGCACAGGCTCCGGATGCGCAGGCTCAACGGCCATGGCTCACGGGCCAGGCCGCTCCGCGGCATGTGGGATCTTCCCAGACCGGGGCACGAACCCGTGTCCCCTGCATTGGCAGGCGGGCTCTCAACCACTGCGCCACCAGGGAAGCCCACCACATATTTTTAAAGTTATATTTTATGAATAAAATATGTCAAATTACTGATATATTCAATTGGATCTACTCCACAAACCATAATAATTTCCTGCTTGGATATATTGTTACAGTAGATAATAAGGTACTTGGTAAGCTTAAATTATATAAATGAAGATTATTCTTAAATCTAATTTTTGATAAGTATAAGTCAAAGATAAGACATTGTTTAAAATGAAAAAATAATCTGCCATGAATATGAAACAGTATGAAATGCTGAAACAACACAGCAGCCTGGTAGTAAAGTAATTTATGGTTTACATTTTTAATTTAAGCTTTACATCACTGAGAACCTACTAGTGTTACTCTCATACAAGAGCTTCATAAAGTGTTCATAATTTCAACCATCCAATTTTGCCTCCTCTTTATCACATAGCTATAACGTATTTCTTACATCTTGTGATTTGGTGTCACATCAAACTATGTATTTCAAACTACAAAGCTGTTGAAAAATTTAGAAACATTCATTCAAATGCCAACTTATGGTTGCACCCTCCCATAAAGTATTATCTGCATAGTGCCAAACACTCAGTGTGTGTTCCTTTATTTTTGTGAATGAGCTTACATTTTTCAAGTCTACAAATTTCTTCCTCACTTTACGCAAGGCATATGTAAAAATGTTCTTATCTGATAGGATCAGTATTGTGGTTGCGATTCTAATTTCACCCAAAATTCATTTTTCACTCTTAGATGAGATTGGACTACACCCAAGCATAACATAAGGAAATATTCATGTACATATGCATAAAGACTCCATGGCAGAACCTTCATACATTTAAATCAGCATACGGAATCATTTTACATGCAATATATTCAATACACCAACATCATCACACAGAATGAATAGCAAAATGATTTCACAAAATCTGTTCCTTTATAAATTTTAGTGTGAATTCTTGGCAGAATATTAGATTCCTTACTTTAGAACTTGTGTCTTTAGTTAAGATTTGTGGAAATGTCTCAGAATTTTGAGTCAATTATTTTTTATGGATCAAAAACTTTTAAAAATTATATTCACATCTTGCATCTGAATACTTTATAACTGCATAAGATTCACTGAAATCTCCAGTATCAGTAGATTTTTTAACCACTTTATTGAAGTATGATTGATATACAAAAAGCTGTATATATTTAGTGTATACAACTTGATGATTTTGGATATAAGTATACCCATGAAACCATCACCACAATCAATGCCATAAACATAACCATCACCTCCAAATATTTCCTCTCCCACTCTCTTTAGTTATTTTTTTGTGTGTATGTGTGTACATGTGTGCATGTGTGCATGATATGGACACAACATAAAATCTATCTTCTTAGCAATTTTTTAAGTACAGTTAAGTATTGTTAACAATAGTCACTATACTGCATAGTAGATCTCTAGAAGTTATTCATTTTGCACAATTGAAACTTTTTACTATGTGGCCAATACCCCCACATTTTTTCCCATCCCCATGTCCTGGCAACTACCATTCTATTCTCTGCTTCTATGAGCTTGACTACTTTAGATTCCTCATACATGTGGATGATGTAGTATTTGTCCTCCCGAGTCTGGCTTATTTCACTTAGCATAACACCCTTCAGATCACAACTGGCAATATTTCTTTCTTTTAGAAGGCTGAATAATATTTCGTTGAATGTATATACCACATTTTCTTTATTCACTCATCCATCAATGGATATTTAGGTTGATTCTGCCTTGGCCATAGTGAAAAATGCTGCAATGAACATGGGAGTGCAGGTATCTCTGTGAGATACTGATTTAATTTCTTTTGGAAAAACATCCAGAAGTGGGATGGCTGGATCATATGGTAGTTCTATTTATAATTTTTTGAGGAAAGTCAATACAGTTTTCTCTAGTGGCTGCATCAATTTACATTCCCACCAGTAGTCTACAAAGTTTTCCTTTCTCCACATCCTTATCAATACTTATTTGTGTGTGTGTTTGTGGTGTTTTTTTTGTTTTGTACTGTACTGTATTATTTTGTTTTTTATTGTACTGTATTATTTTGCTTTGTTTTATAATAGTAGCCATCCTAGCAAGTAAAAGGTGATATCTCATTGTGGGTTTGATTTGCAATTCTCTGATGATTAGTGATATTGCATACCTTTTCACATACTTACTGGCCATATATATATGTGTCTTCTTTGGAGAAATGTGTTTTCAGTTACTCTGCTCATTTTTTAATTGGGTAGTCTGTTTTTCAGCTATTGGATTATAGGAGATGGGGGTTACAGGCCAGGTTTTGAGATCCCTGCACTTGTTCTTGAGAACTCCCTCCTTTCTTTGTTCTTAGTTACCCCTAACAACCTAGTCCAGCTGATTCCCTTAGTCTCCTGGGTGAGGTGCATTAGAAGCAGACTTTGTGGGTAGTGCTCTGAAATGCTGGGAGGTCAGGTGTCCACTCTGCCCCCTATTTCCTCCACAGGAAATTCCACGAGGGTCTCTCATTTAATGCTGAACTGTGCTGGTTTGGGGGAGAGGTGATGAGGTAAAGTGAAACTTCTCTTAACCTTTTCAATGCATCTTTTCTCATTTCTGTGCTCAAGTGGGGTGAATTTGGGAGGCTCATAAAGGTATATTTACCCATGGATGATTGTTAAATTGATGTTTCTATTGGGACATGAGGACTGGGACCTCCTAACCCACCATTTTGCTGATGTTACTTCCAACAGAATTCTTAACAAGTTAGTTTTCACCCCTTTGATTACTT
Organism: Hyperoodon ampullatus; assembly: GCF_949752795.1. Lineage (NCBI taxonomy): Eukaryota > Metazoa > Chordata > Mammalia > Artiodactyla > Ziphiidae > Hyperoodon > Hyperoodon ampullatus. The sequence continues at coordinate 149,621,469 of NC_136914.1, forward strand.
ATAATCATTAACATTGATTATAGAGATATTTAAAAGTTCTTCATTGGATATAATGTATTCACAGGAACTGAACAGTTTCCTACGAATCTTTTACTAAATTTCATCATTTATCATATTTTTTAGAGCCTCCTTCTGTTCCTCTGAAAGAACACACACACATAAACACACATACACACACACACACACACACAAAGGATGACTTAAGGTTAAAGAGTTCACTATAATTATTTAGCAATACATCACATAACCTGGATTTTAAAAAGCCATTCTCAGACTCAAGCTATCTACTCATTGATGCTAAAGTCATAAAAATTGTCCAAAAGATCTATGAAGATATGTCTACTCATACATTATATCACTTGTAATACCCCTGACATAAAAAATATCAAGTAGACAAGCTGATCAAAATTAAATTGTGAATTTCATCTACTAAATGAAAAATCTACGTTATTCATATTACTAAATCAGTTTATGCTTGAGTAATAACAGACAGCTGGCACCTTGGGGGGGGGAATTATATATATATGTATATATATATATACATATATATATATATATATATATATATGTATATATATATATATATAGTTGAACTAAAGAGTCAACATCCCTGAGGTCTCTGTTGGAACTTCCTTCAGAAAGTCTTAAAACTCAGGAGGCATGTACAGTCCATTTCCATAATTATGCTATATCAAGAAGAAGGAAGTGTTAAGCATTTTCAAATGATGCTAAGAGGTTAAGTGAAACAAGACAGACAAGGTCTACCGGATTTTTGTCATGTAGCAGCCTTTGATGAGCAAAGCAGGAGTCGCTTTGTTGAAATAATGAGAGAGGGCTATATTGGAGTATGAGTAAAATGAGTATATCACAAAGCAATTACAATTATATTTAAGGACATCTGATATAAGTAACCAGCAAGTAATTCAAACTAATAAAAAAGGGTGATCTATTTCTTAATATTACTAAAATTTCAGTGACAAATCTTCTCGTAAAGTATTAATACAATTCAGGCCTTCATATTATGAGATCAGATGCTTATCCTTCTCATTTTGACTCTTCTCTCCTCTATTATTACTTGATTTCTTCATAGCCAGATCAGCAGCCCAGGCTTACATTCTCTAAAGTTTAAGGTCTGGTAGGAAAACAGAAAGTGCCTCTTTTTAACCTGAGGAAATACCCACTGTTAGTTTTGAAAGTCTCTGATTGAGACAGGTAGCCATTTCTAGTCAAATACTGTGAAGAGTATACAATGCTTTGACCCATTAGGCTGTGTTCACATGTTCAACTCTGAAGTCAAAGAAAAAATCAACTCCACATGAACCATATTAATCAGAGTAGAGGAACAGTGATTCTCCGAGGAAAATTCCAATGCTGTTATCAACAGCAGGAAAAATGGATATCAGTCAGGCAAACAATATATTCAATAAATTGCCACTGCAGTTATATATACAAATCTTTCTGTAGATTTGAATGTGAAAAGAAAGGAAGAGATAGATTGTGAGATTCAAAACAAAGATATACATATATATATATATAGTTTTTAAATGTTGGATTCTTGAGTATACTATTTATTTCAATAGACAAGATATAATTGGAAGAGGTGGCATTCAAAGGATTGGAGAAGTGTTTGGCCTTAGTATGAGAGGCATAGCCTTTAATATATTGATAATTGAGAGGCAGAAGAAATAGAGTGAATCCAATAAAAGTAGTTTGACACATTTGTGAACAGAGATTTGGCAGTAGATCAGAACTTCTCCTAAGTGGAGTAAGGGAAGTAATGGGGGTGAGGGCTTTGAGGTTTAAAGAATGTGAGAAAGACTTGGTACATTTGAAGATTATAGCAGAGTTGTTTGCACACAGACAGTAATATGTTTCCCAGGAGCTGTTGAAGGTTCAATTAAGACACTAAATTATGATTTTTGAGTGACTTTCCTCTTGCTTGTTGTGTGACTCTTTCCAGCAAAACTCCCCTGCTCGAGTGCAAGTGAAGAAAAACAAGGCTCTTTTGTAGTATAAGGGTTTGTGAGGCACAGAGGAATAAGGTAACTTAGTGAATATATGGACATGATACAGTAATCCCAGCTACAGATTATAAGCTGGATAAGCAAGAATGTGAATAAAGTATTAGGGCTAATTGATAGGGTGAAATGTACCCAATGAATTGGAGTCTAGCTTTTATAAATTATATAAACATTTAAAGTTACTGGAGAAAAAAATCACAGAAAGACAGGGGGTTGTGTTTAGAAAACAATAAGCTTTGGTTAGTGACTTTGAGATTAGTAGACTTTCTGTTGAGTAGTTTTTACATGTTCCTGCAAGTTGATGACTGAAGAGGACAGGGGGAATAAAACTGAAGATGTGGATAATATGGCACCTTCATTTGAGAGGGATGCTGGAAATGATGCCATACAGGAGGGCCAGGTTTTAGGTACTGCAAAGAAGAGTTTGAGAATTTAGGATAATTTTCTGGTGACATACCAGGAGGAGAAAGTAGAAAGATTTGGGAGGTAAGAAGGAAGTGACAGATGGAGTCAGAGGCAAGTCAATACTTATAATTATGAAGCTGATGATAAAGTAGAGCAGAGGCTGGAAAGCTACAACCCTCAGGACAGTTGCAGCCTGGCACCTGTTTTTGTAAATAGAGTTTTATTGGACGACAGTTATGTTCATTTATTTACAAGATATCTATGGTTGTTTTTGCATTACAATAACAGAGTTGATTAGTTATGATGCACACTGTATGATCCACAAAGCCTAAAGTATTTACTATATGGCCCTTTAAAGAAAATAAGTTGCTTTTTTGTTTTGTTGATGGTTTCCTTTGCTGTACAAAAGCTTTTATGTTTAATTAAGTCCTTTTTAAATTTTTGCTTTTATTTCCTTTACTTTAAGAGATGGATCCAAAAAAATATTGCTGTGATTTATGCAAAGTGTTCTATGTTTTCCTCTAGCAATTTTACAGTATCTGGTCTTATATTTAGGTCTTTAATCCATCTTGAGTTTATTTTTGTATATGGTATTAGAGAATGTTCTAATTTCATTCTTTTACATGTAGCTGTCCAGTCTTCCCAGCACCACTTATTGAAGAAACTGTCTTTTTTCCATTGTATATTCTTGAATCCTTTGTTGTAGATTAACTGATCATAAGTGTGTGGGTTTATTTCAGGGCTCTCTATCCTGTTCCATCAATCTATGTGCCTGTTTTTGTGCCAGTATCATACTGTTTTGATTACTGTAGCTTTAATCATAGTCTGAAGTCAGGGAACTTTATTCCTCCAACTCAGTTCTTCTTTCTCAAGATTGTTTTGTCTGTTTGTGGTCATTTGTGTTTCCATGCAAATTTTAAAATTATTTGTTCTAGTTCTGTGAAAAATGACATTGGCATTTTGATAAGGATTTCACTAAAGGAAGACATGTAAAATCTTAATAGAATTATAACAAATGCAAAAGTTGAATGAATAATTTTAAAACTTTCCATAAAGTAAAACCCAGTCCCAAATGTCTCCATCATGAATTCTACCAAACATTTAAAAAATAATTGACCAATCTTTCATAAATTCTTTTAAAAAAATAGAAGAGGAAGGAGCATTTTCCCACTCATTTTAAGATACCAGTATTATTCAAAAAAAAAAGACAATAGAAGAAAACAAAAACTAAACAACAATATCCTTTATGAATATAGATGCAAAGATTCTCAATGGAATACAATAAACAGAATCAAATCGAACAATGTATACCAAATATTATGCACCATGACCAAGTAGGATTTATCCCAGGAATGCAAGTTGCTTGAACATTGTAAAATCAGTTAATGTAGTATACAAGAATAAAAAAACACACAGGAACATCACAATAGACACAAACAAAGCATTTGATAAAAATCCAAAATACTTTCATTATAAAAACACTCAACACTAAAAATAAAAGGGATCTTCTTCAATCTACTAAAGGGCACATTAAAAAAAAATTCCACAGTTAGCCTCATATTTAATAGTGTAAGGCTGAACGCTTTTCCACTAAGATCAGGAACAGTCAGGGTCCTTGCCACCTCTATTCAACATCGTACTACATGTTCTAGTAAAGGAAATTAGGCAAGAAAAAGAAATAAAAGGCATTCAAATGGGAGAGAAAGAAGTGAAATTATCTCTATTCACAAATGGCATGATCTTGCATACAGAGAATCTTAAGGAACCCATTAAAATTATTGGAATTGATCAATTAATTCAGCAAGCCTGCAGGGTATATAATATTGAAAAAAATCAATTGTATTTTATACACTAGTAATGAACAATCCAAAATAAAATTAAGAAAACAATTCCATTTATAATACATTAAAAGCAATAAAATGATTACTAATAAATTTATCAAAAAAGTATAAACCTAATACATAGAAAAGTATAAAATATCATTGAAGGAAATTTTTTTAAATTTCCATAAATAAATTGAAAGACATTTCATGGATTGGATAAATTAACATTGTTAAGATAGCAATAGTTTCCAAACTGATCTACAGATTCAACTCAGTTCCTATCAAAGTTTAAGCTGCTTTTTTTTTTTTAACAGAATAGACAAACTGATCCCAAAATTCATAATGGGAGATGAGAATTCAAAATGATGCTAGTACAATCGGATATTTACATGCAAAAGAAGGAAGGAAGGAAGGGGGGAGGGAGGGAAGGAAGGAGGAAGGAAGGAAAGAAAGGGAGGAGAAAGAAAAAAAAGAAAATAGTTCGTTTCACACACCATGCACAAAAATTAACTCAAAATGGATGGAAAACCTAAATGTAAGGAGTAAAACTATAAAACACTTAGAAGATAACATAGTAAATATTTGTGGTCCAGAGTTAGGCAAAGTCTCCTTTGATGTGAAAACAAAACCACAAGCAACAACAATAAAATAGATAAATTGGACTTAATCAAACTTGAAAGTGTTTGTGCTTCAAAGGATACCATCAAGAAAGTAAAAAGAATACCCACAGACTGGGGGACAATATTTGCAGATCATATAGGGACTTGTATTTAGAATATTAAAAAACTTAATAACAATAATAAAAAGACAATGCAATCAAAAATTGGCTATAAAGGATTTAAATATACATTTATCAGAGTAGATATAAAAATGGCCAATAAAAATCTGTTGCTCAACATAATCAGCCATCAGGGAAATGCAAGTCAAAACTAAAACAAGATACCACTTCATACATACGAGGATGACTACAATCAACAAGACAGATAGCAACGAGCATTAGCTAGGATGTGGAGAAATTAGTACCTCATGTACTTCTGCTGGGTGGAATGTAAAATGATGCAGCTATTTTGAAAACACTCTGATAGTTCCCCAAAATGTTAAACACAGAGTTACACTATTACCTAACAATCCCACTCTCAGATATATATCCAAGAGAAATGATAGCATATGTCCATACAAAAACTTGCACATGGATGTTCTTTGCAGCATTATTCATAACAGCCAAAATGTGGAAACAACACAAATTCTTATCAATTGATGAATAGATAAATAAAATGTGGTATATTGATATAATGGAATATTATTTGGCATAAAAAGGAATAATAATAAATAACATGCTACAACATGGATAAATCTTGAAAGCTTTATGCTAAGTGAAAGAAGTCATAATAGCCAGATACAAAAGGTGACATATTATATGATTCCATTCATATGTTGTGTATAAAATATGCCTATAGAGAAAAAGTACAGTAGTTGTTGTCTAGAACTCAGAAGACTAAGGAATAATGGGGAGTGATTACAAATGGACATAAAGTTTCTTTTTGAGAAGGTAAAAGTTTTCTAAGATTGATGGTTGATTGATGATGGTTGCACAACTTTTTTAACATAATATAAACCATTGAATTATCCAATTTAAGTTGGTAAATCATACTGTATGTGAATTATCTCTCAATAAACTGTTATAAATTATGTTGACATTTAAAGTGACTGAATTTAATTCATCAGTAGAGATTTATTAGAAAGAAAAGGGTGAGTATTAAGATGTGTTTGCTTATATTTTTTCATTGAAATACAAAGTAAAATCATGCATCAAATGTAATACTGGAGTTTTACAAAGAATTAAGATACAAAATATAATTCTTGAAGATTAAAAGAGACAGTTGATTTGGGAAAGTAGAAGCATCACAGGGTATTGTGGATTTGCCCAAGATTTGTGGAAATTTATATAAAGAAGAAGAATTATCACAGTTAAGGGTCTTTTCTCTATCCACTTGCATTTGCTCAATTTTATGCATGAAGAATGCAAAAAAAAAGAATTAAACATAATATTGTTATAATTATCATACTAAATCATTAATTCAAGGATTTAGAATTTAAATATGTAGGCAGATACATGTTACAACCAGGTTATTGGATGGGTAACTGCCCACTTACTTTTTAAAAAATCTCATCCCAGGAATTAGTAAATATTTAGTTTGACCTAAAATTAAAGAAGGTATAGGAGAAAATTAACTTCCCTATGGAATATAAAGAGTATTTAAGATAAAACTTAAGTAAAAATATACTTTAGATGATTGATTCCAATATTCTCCTTGATCTTTTAGGTAACTATAATCAATCATGTAACTGTAATTATTGAAAATTATGAATTATTGTGGCCCTCGAAGAATCACTTGAATACTAAAACAAGCTCATTAGTTTCACATTTCCAAATCAATATTTAAGCAATATTAAATACTAATATTATATAGTAAAAGTGTTCTTAACGTGACAATTAAACATTGGTATATGTCATTTATAAAATATGATAGTCTCCTGTTTTTAAACATCTTTTTATGAAAAACATCGTTTTTAGTGTTCAAACGAAATTTACATCAATTAAAAATCTTAATGGCTGAGGAGACCTGGAGCCACCCCTTGAAGCCCTGGGCCTGGGACCCTCCCACAGCAGGGGTTGCTGTCACTTCCCTGGTGGTCCTGCCCCCTGGCATCCTGTCCTGTGGTGCTCCTGGTATCCTCTCACCTGGACCTGCATCAGGAAGCCTACACAAGCCCCTGGACAAACCTCACCCACCAGGGGACAGAAAACAGAAGCAAGAGGAACTATGACCCTGCAGCCTGTGGAATGGAGACCACAAACACAGAAAGTTAGACAAAATGAGAAGGTAGAGAAATATGTTGCAGATGAAGGAGCAAGGTAAAAATCCAGAAAACAAAATAAATGAGGAGGAAATAGACAATCTATCTGAAAAATACTTCGGAGTAATGATAGTAAAGATGATCCAAGATCTCAGAAACAGAATGGAGGCATGGATCGAGAAGATACAAGAAATGTTTAACAAGGAGCTAGAAGAACTAAAGAACAAATAATCAGTGATGAACAACGAAATAACTGAAATGAAAAATACACTGGAAGGAATCAATAGCAGAATAACTGAGGCAGAAGAACGGATAAGTGAGCTGGAAGATAGAATAGTGGAAATAACTACCAAGGAACAGAATAAAGAAAAAAGAAAGAAAAGAAATGAGGACAGTCGCAGAGACCTCTGGGAAAACATAAATGAACCAACATTCTAATGAGAGGGGTCCCAGAAGAAGAAGAGAAAGGGAAAGGATATGAGAAAATATTTGAAGACATTATAGTTGAAAGCTTCCCTAACATGAATAGGAAATAGTCAATCAAGTCCAGGAAGTACAGAGACTCCCACATAGGAAAAACCCAAGGAGAAACATGCCAAGACACATATTAATCAAACTAACAAAAATTAAATACAAAGAAAAAAATATTAAGAGAAGCAAGGGAAAAGCAAACAAATAACATAAAAGGGAAACCCCATAAAGTTATCAGCTGATTTTTCAGCAGAAACTCTGCATGCCAGAAGGGAGTGGCAGGACATATTTAAAGTGATGAAAGGGAAAAACCTACAACCAAGATTACTCTACCCAGCAAGGCTCTCACTCAGATTTGACAGAGAAATCAAAAGCTTTACAGACAAGCAAAAACTAAGAGAATCAGCACCACCAAACCAGCTTTACAACAAATGCTAAAGGAACTTCTCTAGGGAGGAAACACAAGAGAAGAAAAAGGCGTACAAAAACAAACCCAGAACAATTAAGAAAATGGTAAAGAAGCATACATATCTATAATTACCTTAAATGTAAATGGATTAAACGCTCCAACCAAAACACACAGATTGGCTGACTGGATACAAAAACAAGACCTATATATATGCTGTCTACAACAGACCCACTTCAGACTTAAGGACACATACTGACTGAAAGTGAGGGGATGGAAAAAGATATTCCATGCAAATGGATATCAAAAGAAAGCTGGTGTAGCAATACTCATATCAGACAAAATAGGCTTTAAAATAGAGACTATTACAAGACACCAGGAAGGACACTACATTAGGATCAAAGGATCAATCCAAGTAGAAGATATAACAATTATAAATATTTATGTACCCAACATAGGAGCACTTCAATATATAAGGCAAGTGCTAACAGCCATAAAAGGGGAAATCGACAGTAACACAATAATAGTGAGAGACTTTAACACTTCACTTACACCAATGGACAGAACATCCAGACAGAAAAGTTATAAGGAAATACAAACCTTAAATGACACATTAGACCAGATAGATTTAATTGATATTTATAGGGCATTCCATCCAAAAGCAGCAGAATACACTTTCTCCTCAAGTGCACATGGAACATTCTCCAGGATAGATCACATCTTGGGTCACAAATCAAGCCTTTGTAAATTTAAGAAAATTGAAATCATATCAAACATCTTTTCTGACAACAACGTTATGAGATTAGAAATCAATGAGAGGAAAAAAAACTGTAAAGAACACAAACGCTTGGAGACTAAACAATACTCTACTAAATAACCAAGAGATCACTGAAGAAATCAAAGAGGAAATCAAAAAAATACCTAGAAACAAATGACAATGAAAACATGATGACCCAAAACCTATGGGATGAAGCAAAATCAGTTCTTAGAGGGACGTTACAGCAATACAATCCTGTCTCAAGAAACAAAAAAAATCTGAAATAAACGACCTAACCTTACACCTAAAGCAACTAGAGAAAGAAGAAGAAAAAAAAAATAGTAGAAGGAAAGATATCATAAAGATCAAGGAAAAATAAATGAAATAGAAATGAAGAAAAGAACAGCAAAGATCAATGAAACTAAAAGCTGGTTCTTTGAGAAGTTAAACAAAATTGATAAACCTTTAGCCAGACTCATCAAGAAGAAAAGGGAGAGGACTCAAATAAATAAAATTAGAAATGAAAAAGGAGAAGATACAATGGACACCACAGAAATACAAAGGATTATAAGACACTACTACAAGCAGCTACATGCCAATAAAATGGACAACCTGGAAGAAATGGACAAATTCTTAGAAATGCACAACCTTCCAAGACTGAACCAGGAAGAAATAGAAGATATGAACACACCAATTACAAGTAATGAAATTGAAACTGTGATTAAAAATCTTCCAACAAACAGAAGTCCAGGACCAGATGGCTTCACAGGCAAATTCTATCAAACACTTAGAGAAAAGCTAACACCTATCTTTCTTAAACTCTTCCAAAAAATTTCAGAAGAAGAAACACTCCCAAACTCATATTATGAGGCCACCATCACCCTGATACCAAAACCAGACAACAATATCACACATACAAAAAATTACAGGCCAATATCACTGATGAACATAGACACAAAAATCCTCAACAATATACTAGCAAACAGAATCTCACAGCACATTAAAAGGATCATACACCATGAACAAGTGGGGTTTATCCCAGCGATGCAAGGATTCTTCAATATATGCAAATCAATCGATGTGATACACCATATTAACAAATTGAGGATGAAAATCATATGATAATCTCAATAGATGCAGGAAAAGCTTCTGACCAAATTCAACACCAATTTATGATAAAAACTCCCCAGAAAGTAGGCATAGAGGGAACCTACCTCCACATAATAAAGGCCATATATGACAAACCCACAGCAAACATTATTCTCAATGGTGAAAAACTGAAAGCATTTCTTCTAAAATCAGGAACAGGACAAGGGTGTCCACTATCAACACTATTATTCAACATAGTTTTAGAACTCCTAGCCAAAGCAATCAGAGAAGAAAAAGAAATAAAAGGAATCCAAACTGGAAAAGAAGTAACAAGGTCCCCATTTGCAGATGACATGATACTATACATAGAAAATCCTAAAGATGCCACCAGCAAACTACTAGAGCTAATCAATGAATTTGATAAAGTTGCAGAATACAAAATTAATACACAGAAATCTCTTGCATTCCTATACACTAACAATGAAAGATCAGAAAGGGAAATTAAGGAAAACATCCCATTCACCACTGCAACAAAAACAATAAAATACCTAGGAATAAACCTACCTAAGGAGGCAAAAGACCTGTATGAAGAAAATTATAAGATACTTATGAAAGAAATCAAAGACAGCACAAACTGATGGAGAGATATACCACCATGTCCTTGGATTGGAAGAATCGACAATGTGCAAATGACTATACTATCAAAAGCAATCTACAGATTCAGTGCAATCTCTATGAAATTACCAATGGCATTTTTCACAGAACTAGAACAAAAATTTTTACGATTTGTATGGAAACACAAAAGACACCAAGTACCCAAAGCAATCTTGAGAACGAAAAGTGGAACTGGAGGAAGCAGGCTCCCTGACTTCAGACTATACTTCAAAGCTACAGTAATCAAGAGAGTATGGTACTGGCACAAAAAACACAAATACAGATCAATGGAACAGGACAAAGTTCAGAGATAAACCCACATGCCTATGGTCACCTAATCTATGACAAAGGAGGCAAGAATATACAGTGGAGAAAAGACAGCCTCTTCAATAAGTGGTGCTGGGAAAACTGGACAGCTACATGTAAAAGAATGAAATTAGAACACTCCCTAACACCATACACAAAAATAAACTCAAAATGGATTAAAGACCTAAATGTAAGGCCAGACACCATCAAACTCTTAGAGGAAAACATAGGCAGAACACTCTTTGACATAAATTGCTGCAAGATCCTTTTTGACCCACCTCCTAGGGTTATGAAAATAAAAACAAAAATAAACAAATGGTACCTAATTAAACTTAAAAGCTTCTGCACAGAAAAGGAAACCATAAACAAGACATAAAGAGAACTCTCAGAATGGGAGAAAATATTTTCAAATAAAACAACTGACAAAGGATTAATTTCCAAAATATACAAACAGCTCATGCAGATCAATACCAAAAACACAGGGCTTCCCTGATGGCGCAGTGGTTGAGAGTCCTCCTGCCGATGCAGGGGACACGGGTTCGTGCCCCGGTCCGGGAAGATCCCACATGCCACGGAGCGGCTAGGCCCGTGAGCCATGGCCGCTGAGCCTGCGCGTCCAGAGCCTGTGCTCCGCAACGGGAGAGGCCACAACAGTGAGAGGCCCGCGTACCACAAAACAAACAAACAAACAAACAAACAACCCAATCAAAACATAGGTGGGGGAATTCCCTGATGGCCCAGTGGTTAGGACTCAGTGCTTTCACTGCCATGGGCCTGGGTTCGATCCCTGGTCGGGGAACTAAGAGCCTGCAAGCCACACAGCGTGGCCAAAAATAAAAAATAAATTTAAAAAAATTTGGGCTTCCCTGGTGGTGCAGTGGTTGAGAGTCCGCCTGGCAATGCAGGGGACATGGGTTCGTGCCCCAGTCCGGGAAGATCCCACATGCTGTGGAGCGGCTGGGCCCGTGAGCCATGGCTGCTGAGCCTGCGCGTCTGGAGCCTGTGCTCCGCAACGGGAGAGGCCACAGCAGTGAGAGGCCCGCGTACCGCAAAAAAAAAAGAAAAAAAAAAAAAAGTAGGTGGAAGACTGAAACAGACATCTCTCTAAGAAGACATACAGATGAACAACAAACGTGGAAAAATGCTCAACATCACTAATTATTAAAGAAAAGCTAATCAAAGCTACAATGAGGTATCACCTCACACCAGTCAGAATGGACATCATCAAAATATCTATAAACAGTACATGCTGGAGAGGTTGTGGAAAAAAGGGACTTGCACTGTTGGGAATGTAAACTGATACAGCCACTATGAAGAACAGTATGGAGGTTCCTTAAAAACTAAAAATAGAACTACCATATGACCCAGCAATCCCACTAGTGGGCATATACCCAGAGAAAACCATAATTCAAAAAGACACATGCATTCCAGTGTTCACTGCAGCACTATTTACAATAGCTAGGACATGGAAGCAACCTAAATGTCTATCAACAGAGGAATGGATAAAGAAGATGTGGTACATATATACAATGGAATATTACTCAGCCATAAAAAGAAACGAAATTGGGTCATTTGTAGAGACATGGAGGGACCTAGAGACTGTCATATAGAGTGAAGTAAGTCAGAAAGAGAAAAACAAATATTGTATATTAATGCATATATGTGGAATCTAGAAAAACGGTATAGATGATTTTATTTGCAAAGCATAAATAGCAGCAGAGACTTAGAGAACAAACATACAGATACCAAGGGGGAAAGAGGGTGTGGTACGAAAGATTGGGATTGACATATACACACTATTGATACTATGTTTAAAATAGATAACTAATGAGAACCTACTGTATAGCAGTAGGTTCTACTCAATGTTCTGTGGTGACCTAAATGGGAAGGAAATCCAAAAAAGAGGGGATATATGTATACATATAGCTGATTCACTTTGCTGTACAGTAGAAACTAACACAACATTGTAAAGCAAATATATTACAATAAAAAATTAATTAAAGAAATCTGAGTGGTGTCTAAGTCCAAATTCTTTTTGTAAGAAAACTTACACAGTTCTGAAGTCTAAAATTTGAAGCACATTCAATGTACAGTTGACACATTCAGAAAAAATCACTGATTTTACTATATTTTCATAATTTTTGTTTAAAGTATTCAATCTGATAAATTGCAGTGTAATAGAAATCATATTAGCATCAAGATAATCTGTTTCTACTTTTTGCTTCCATAAAGATTGATTTTTAAGTTGAACTGTGAATAACTGAAAACTTAGTGATATTAATTATATTTCAGAGGTAATCAGTACGTGAGTATGCAAGGAGGCATGCCTCTGTCCAACTGTCAGTTTATGTAACTGCCCTGTGGCAAAACCAGTATTAATAGTTGAGAGTTCTTAATGCCCTAGGGCTCTCTTCATTTGCTAAGATATGATAATCAGCTATGCCAGGCGATATGGCTGCATCTCTGACAACTTGTGAATACATCATTCAAATGATGATCATAACAGACAGAAGTGTACGTTGCTTCTGTCTTCAGAGCCTTCTGTCAAAACTTAGAAGTGGGCTTGTTGTTGGGAATGTGAAAGTTAAATAGAAGTCTTACTGAAAATGCAACAGATTAGTGAGATCCCTTATTGGAGAAATAACCATTAGGCCAATATTCAATTCCACATAATTTTAACATAATATGAAAAGAATATTACAATGTCTAATCCTAAATATTCTAAATCCTAAACCATCTATAGGTGAGGTATATTTTTCTGAGCTCACTAAATTTCAAGAAAAAGTAAAATCTTTTGTCCTGCTATAACAAGATGGTGGCGTGAATAGATTGTCTATTTACTAATTATTTTACCTTATACTCTTTTATGTTGTAACTCGTATGTTTCTTGAAGATAATACCTATGTTTTGTAGAGAAAAAATCATTTGTTTCAATACTATACACAGAAAGATATTTTGTTTTTACTGCTGCAGCAAAATCATTACCAATCCTAGAATACAAATATATAAATTTAAACCAAATTAATAAGCTTAGGATTTAAACCCAAAATATAATTTCAGATGTGTTTTAAATAATTAGGCCAATTTACAGGCTGTGCTGTTAAATACACATTGGGTACATTTACATTCAGAATTTAATCCCTTCTCTTCTAGCAAGGTTAAAATTTCACTCCATGTTACAGAAAAGACAAGCATATTTCTGTAGGAAATACCACGTTGCACTCACGTTTTGTAAAAATATACAATTTTAACATAATTCTTTGTTTACACTCTTAATCCATCTTTTAAAAGTAGTTCATGGGAAAATATTCATTTTTAAAAATTTTCCACCAATTAAAATATAGATTTTTAGATAATAAGGAAAAAAAAATAAGACTATCTGGTAACTTCAATTTTGAAGTGGCATTATAATTTTTAATTAATGGTATTCAATTACAAACATATAAAAAATTGCATGTACATGGCCAAGTTTCTGTAGTTATTATAAGCCTCAAAATACCAGGAGCTACCAGTTGTACTTCATTCACTCAGAGAATCTTAAATAAGAAGTTGAAACTTGCTCAATTTGCAGGCCTTCTACCTTCCAGCAACAGCTAGGCAATCATTCATAACTATCTTCAGTGAGTAGCAAGTTCATGGCCAAGTCAATAATTATAGAATCAAATGGAACATCAATTTCCAACCAAGATTTAATTTGGCAGTATAGTGCTGTGAAAAATAAGACTCTCATATATTATTGCTACAGTTTCTGATTTACTGTCTTACTAATGCTTCTGCCCAAGCTAGTGTAAATTATCATGTTTCCATTAATATGGTAATATAATCATTTAAAAATTGAATTTTGATACTAACCCCCTCACGTAGAAAGAAATATTGTACATCGCTCAGTTGCTTATGGTAATTTTTAAACTATGATATTTTCAATCTTATCACCTTAACAAATAATACTGCAAAGTTCTGTTTTACTTTTGCAAATTCTTATTTATTTATATATATATATGTTTATATATATATATATTATTTTTTCTTTTTGAAGTTGGATTTGTTTCTTTTTGCTTTCTACTTTTAGATATTTTTCTCAGTTCTAGATTAATTCAAGACAGGTTTTTTTTTTTGTGTGTGTGTGTACAGAAAATCTTCTCATATTAAAAGTGATCGAGTTCTCTCACTTTAGGATTCTGTAAAACAGATGAACTGATATCCACGTGGCTTACTTCCAAGAATTCTAACGCACTCTCTCGCTTATGCTATAATTGTTGGTAATTCTCCAAAAATATTGACTTCTGAAGGAAATCCAGTACTGTAGACACTTTGGATATATCCAAATTTTATTGGTGAAGACAGCAGCCTCCAATCTGAATAGGCTTTTCATGTTAATGTAAGCTTCTGGTACTCATCTTTGCATCTCCCTGTGGTTATGCTAATCTCTTGGTCAAGGATTGTGAGAAATTTAACTAGACCACAAATGTAATGACTTATGGAGAATCTTTCATTGTAAAAAATAATACATATTATAGTATTGTGAAAATCAGCCTGTTCATTAACTCAATATTTGTAGATATATTCATTTTCAGAAAAAAATAGTATTATGGTTTTCTATGCCTTATAAATAGGTACTTGTTTCTTTGGGGGTGGGTGGGGTTGTAGCAAATATAATAGAAAGCCTAAAATAATGTAAAATAAAAAAGATGCTGGGGCTTCCCTGGTGGCGCAGTGGTTGAGAGTCTGCCTGCCGATGCAGGGGACGCGGGTTCGTGCCCCGGTCCGGGAAGATCCCACGTGCCGTGGAGCTGCTGGGCCCGTGAGCCATGGCCGCTGAGCCTGCATGTCCGGAGCCTGTGCTCCACAATGGGAGAGGCCACAACAGTGAGAGGCCCGCGTACAGCAAAAAAAAAAAAAAAAAAAAAAAAAAGATGCTGAGTAATACTTGTGTTTTTAAAAGAAATACTGAAAATGCAGGAAAGGCTAAATAACTGATTGGAGTAATCTATAATGGGTTTCAAAGTAGCTGCAGTGACTATTTTAAGAATGGGGAAGATGGCAGATTTCTTATAATCTTCCCTTAACTTAGAGTATCACGGATAGGTTCATTATCATTCTGATTTTCCCTTGCTAATCCTGGCTTCTTGCTATCAAAAATGCCTTACAGTACCTTTTGTTTGCTGTGTGTGTGCTGGGGGCAGGGAGAAGAATTCTAATCACATCAAGGCATTTCCAGATTTCATTATTAATAGCATCTGTTCAATACGCAAATATTTTTAACATTACAAAACCACACTGAAATTTGAAAGAGTTGGTTTATAAATTAGCAATATGTAAAACAACTTACCATAGACTTTTTTTTTCTATTTTAAGTTGAATTAAGTTATCTTGGCAATCTTATATTTTACATGGAATTTGATGATTTTACTCAAAATGCTTTTCTAATACAAGTTTTTAAAGCTAAATGAACCAAATTACTTTTTTAACATTAGTATTAAATAATTTTTGATTATGTTAATGCACTTTGAGTAGCACATTTCAATACATTTTAACAATTTATATTTTTAACATATTAATTTATTGAATATACTTAAACAGTATTATCAGCATGTATCTTGAAGAATTTGTAGAAAATAGTAGACTAACCTAATGAACATTTATAAGAAGAATTAGTGTAGCTAAGAAGGGCTTAATTTTAGAATTTTGTGTGGGTTGTAAGAGTGTTAAAATAAGAAATTGAAATGAAAGGAATATATTGATGTGGATGTGTCCATAAGATATTCTATAAAAAACTATTAATTTTAATGTCTACAAGCAAAATTTGTATTTCACAAGTTGAATTACTGTCAATATGTGTATGTCTATGTGAGACTAAACATTTTATGAGAATATTTCTTAGATGTTAAAATGTTAAAATCACTTATACAGTAATCATCCATTTTTTTATATTCTTGTTTCCCTGATTTTTAACTTTGTATCTGAATTATTTTTCTAAATTTATAAATTTCCAAAATGTGTCAGTTATTGCACATTTAAAAATAGTGCCTGACTTGGCAATGTTTCAATAATTCCACCCACAAAGCAATTACAAAATAATTATATTTAACTGATGATAAATGTTCATCTCTAAAAAAATGAACAAGTTGTTATGTATTAATAAAATGTTCCAAAAAAGTCTTTTAACATTTAATTATGAATCTTTTTCATTATCTTTGTAAAAATATTGCATTTATAAAGCAGCAACTGAATAGATTATATCAGTTGCTGAAATAATCCCATTCAGTATCATTATTCTGTATGATACTGTAATTGTAGATACATGATGCTAAGCATATGTCAATATCCATAAAACTTTACAGCACACAGAGTGAACCTTAATGTATGTAAATTAAAATAAATCATTTTGTAGGTCAGGGAATTAAAGG
The DNA here is from genome assembly GCF_949752795.1 of Hyperoodon ampullatus. Classification (NCBI taxonomy): domain Eukaryota; kingdom Metazoa; phylum Chordata; class Mammalia; order Artiodactyla; family Ziphiidae; genus Hyperoodon; species Hyperoodon ampullatus. Next base: position 149,638,667 of record NC_136914.1, read on the forward strand.
ATGGGATGCACAATGAGAAAAAACAATTTAACTGAATTATGCATGTATGAAACCTCACTGAAGAGGACAGGAGAAAAAAATGCTGACCTATGTAACTTTGGAAATGAAAAGAGTCTGTGAAAGTAAAGGCAAATTAAACTGTACATAAACACTGCAGTTGGGTTGACATACTTGCATACAATGGAGGTCCTGGTTAACAATCCTGACAACGCTATACATGTATACCAGAATTGAACAATTAGGTGAATGGATTGATAGATGGTGAGAGCTAGGTTTCTCACTTTTGGAGTGGGAGTTCATATGAATTTAAGGAAGGACAAAACTAGTTTATGATGACTAATATAAAACTTATTAAGTCTTATCTTTGATATGGTATTGACAGGGATGATGCAGAGAGGAACCTACCAGGGTGTTATAAATGTTTAATTATCTTTATTAGGTGGCAGCTACAGAGATGTTTACATATGTAATATGTAAATATTTGTCTTGCTCTTTATATATAAATTAATTTATTTTGTTGTTATGCTTTAATCAAAGAAGATGATGCAAAAAACAAACAAACAAAAACCAAAAATAGTATGGGAAGGACAAGATATAGTTCAGGAAATAATTGGTTAACTGGAAAAGAGCACTGAAAAATAAGAAAAATACAGCCTAAATTATGGAAATATAAAAGAGTGAAAAACACATAGTTCAAGAAGCCCTAAAACACTAAGCAGCAAATATACATATACTAGGAAAACCTGCTGAAAATCAAAGACAAGTTGGAAATTTAAAAATTAATGCAGGGTAGTTGGATTGCCTCAAAAAAGTAACAACTGCATTGAAATCTGATATCTTACAAGGAACAATGGAAGCTAGCATCAATATAATGATATTTTTCTTAGTAAAGAAAATACTTGCTAGTCCCGATTCTCTATCAAAGAACATATTATTCAAACAGAATAAAATGTAAAAGGCTTTTCAGACAAAGATAAAGTGAGATACTTCATCAATAGTACATCTATACTTATGGAAATACAAAAGGCAGAGAGGAAATTATCCCAGATGGTTGAGAGATTTGAAATTAAAAGAGAATCATTTAAAATAGAAAATATGTCAGTAAATATACCTACCACTGACTGCATAAAATAGCAATGTCTTATGTAATGTTCTATATCTATCTAATAAAATTGATCATTATAACATATGAGTAGAAAGGAAATTTATGTTGTTCTAGTATCCTTTACTTGTCTGGGAAGAGTGTAAAACTACAACATTGTATTTTCTTGTATATCAAGAACATAAGCTTGTTCACTTTTGCTCCTCTCCCGCTACTGTAATACCTGGAAACAATAAATACAGTGACTGATGGCGATTTATTTATTTATTTTGAGTCAAGGAGTTGAGTACCTGAGATATGTGAGGACAACACTTTTCTCTTTAGAGAATTTGCCAATTCTCATCCAGGGGAATAGAAATTGAATGGAAAACAGTAGTTTGGGTATTGTAAAAGTAAAGTTGGAAAACTGTACAGTAGTTTATACTAATGCTAAATATATGATTTCCTTATGACCCATTCGACTGCATTGGAATCTGATTTCCTTATGAGGAATAATGGTAGCCACTGTTGGGAGACAGAGATTGGAATTTAGGGCTGCAAAGAAGCCTAGCACATGAGGGAGGAGAGAAAATTGCAGGACTATAAGATCTTAATTTTACATGAACTTGTTCTTCAAGATGCTTATTTTTCCAATTTACATTTTTAGTAGGAACACCCACAAAACAACTAGAAAGCATGGGAAACAAATGGGAAGCTAAACATGCATGCTGTGATCTTCCAATTCCTGGAAATGATAGTCTGGTCCAAAAGTATCTGGAAAACATCTGGTCACTTCAGAGAGCTTGGGCCTTTTGGGAACTTTTCCAGCATTGTGGCATGGTGTCAACTGGCCATTATGGCCATTATCTCTTTATCCAGTGTTGTTGGCAGGTTTCAAAGTGCCTTTACCCCTGTAGTGTTTGCATTCTATCATTTTTGCTCCCCTAGCCAAATTGCTGCTCATCTAGTCCTTAAGCAGTCTCATTACGTCTCAGTGATCCAGCTATTTTTATAAAAGTGGCTATCTATCCAAACTATGCTTTAGAATCACCAGGAGACTTTCCAAAAAACTCTCAGACTTTGTATTCATACATGACTAATTGAGTCAGACTCTCTGGAAGGTGGCCCCAGAAATTGCCATTAAAAAAGCAAACAAATACCATTCCAGGTGATTCTTTATATTTTTAACTGAAATATTATATGCATGGATTAAAATGTACTGATGTTTGATGTAATATAGTTTTATAAGATTTTACACATAAATATCCTTATGTAACCACCATCCCAGACATTATCCACAAAAGCTTCTCTCATTTCACATTCCCATCTATAAACCACCTACAACAGTAACTGCCATCTGGCTTTTATCACCAGAGATTTACCCTTGTTTTTGAACTTCATATTGGTGCAGTTACATACTATATACTGTTTTGTGTAGGTCTTTTTGCTCTTCAGTTTCTATGTGGATTGACCCATGCTGTTGCATGTAGTAGTGGTTTGTTATTTTTTATTGAGTTTAATGCTCCCTTGTATAAACATATCACAATTTATCTTAGTGTTGATGGAGATTTGGTTGCTTCACCTTTGAGGATATTAGAAACAAGTACTAAAAATAAATTACAAACTTTCTTTTCCATGTTTTTGGTGGATATTGGTGCTTGTTTTATTACATATATAGCTAGGAGGGGAATGAATGGTTTATAAGGAAAGCATATATTTAGCATTAGTATAAACTGCTATACAGTTTTCCAAAGTGGTTGTACCAATTTACACTTGTAAAAGTAGTGTATCAAAGTCTCAGTCATTCCACATTTTTATAAAAGTCAGTATCATCAGATTTTTTTTTAATTGGTATTAAGGTAGGTGTATAACATTACGGTTTTAATTTGCATTTCCTTGTGACTAATAATATTGAGATCCATTATATATGCTAACAGATATTTTGTATTTATTCTTGGTGAAGTGAAAATTCAAGTGTTTTGCTTTTTTTCTCAATTGCATTTTCTGATCATTTATTATTGACTTGTAGATGCATCTTATATAATCTGGGTATGAGTAGCTTGCATTTTCAGTTACATAATAATGCTCTTTGGTGACCAAAATTCTCAACTTTAATGAAGACAATTTTATAAATATTTCCTTTTATAGTTAATCTTTTCATATTTGGCCAATAAATATATGCTTACTTAATATTACATTGAAAATATTAATTGAATGCCTTACTTTAAGCCTAAAGTAAGCAGTTGTGATTTTTCATATTTTGAATCAAATGACTTTTGATATTGTTAGACAGGTCTCATATTCTAACAGCAATTTATACAGAATAATGGCCCCAAAAGATATCCATACTCTAATCCTCAGAATTGTTGCATATGTTAACTTCATGGCAAAACGGCTTGTGCAGAAATAATTAAGCTTAAATACCTAAAGACAGGAGATTATCATGGATACTCTAGGTGAGCACAATCTATCATAAGCCCTTAAAAAGCAAAGGATCTTTCTTACTTACAGAGAACCACAGAGATGGCAGCATGAGAAGGACTCTGTCTGCCACTGCTGACTTTGAAGATGGAGGAAAGGGCCACAAGTCAAAGGATGCAAGTGGTCTCTACAAGCTGGAAAAGGTAAGGAAGTAGATTCTCTCCTACAGCCTCAGGAGGAAATATAACCCTGCTGATGCATTGGTTTTAGCTAAGTGAGACCCATGTTGGAATTATCTTAGACCTCCACTTCTAAGTGGAGGTCTAAGATAATAAATTTGCAATGTTTTAAGCCACTAAGTTTTGGTAGTTTGTTACAGCAATCAGAATGGATGTACATATGTATATATGTGTATATATGCACATTCTTATCTTTATTTTTACATGTATCATGTGTTATACTTACTCAAAGATCATGCCATAGCACCCGTGATTTCTCTAAACCTTTTAAGAATTCATAATTGATCTATCACAGAATCAATTTTAGTATTTTCCAAATATTTGATGAGCAATATTGGCAGAATAAATAGGATGATTCTTACTATTTTTGCTTATGTTTTATTGATAGAATACAGGAACTCTACATGATTTTAGATAGAATGCAACCTGAAATAAAAGCTAAAACATGAACAATGTAAAATGTTTTGAAAAATGTTCAGAGTATTTCAGGATGCTGTGGTAAAGGCAAGTGAGAACAGATGGCTGATGGTGGATCATCATCATCAAACTCAGTTACTTAGACTGAAATAAACTTCTAAAATAGAATAATTCATCAGGACAGAGAAATATTCATTAAAATCACTTTAATTCTCTCAATCTTATTTTCCATTCAGAAGCATAATATTGAGCCACAGTTGTGCCTATTGTGTGAAACTGCTCCCTTAACTGGAGGATATCCTATCCAAGCAATTGGTCTTACTTCTCAGACAGACTTAAAGCTTAGTTATACTATTTCAGCCTACTCTTCTATGCTGCTGTTAAAATACGTGCATGACCCAAGAACTCAAATTGGTAAATTCATGTAACTATACTTCTTATAAAATGTTATGCAATCATATTCAAAAGATATAGGTTTATAAAAATAATTTGAAACAGGAAATCTTTAAGATATTTAACTTAATGTGTATTTATATGCGTGTATAATATTTAGCAAAACTAGACAGTCAACTAACACATTGATAGCAAATTTACATCATGGATCATGGAAACATACACACATTCACACACTGGCATGAACATATACACACATTTATACACTGAATTGAGAATACTACAAATGAAATTCTGCTGTCAACTCTCCTATCTCTTCTTTCTTAGAACCTGTTGAAAACATCTAACATTTTCTGAGGGCCAAGAGTTATGTCACGGCTTTGATTGACATGAACTCCAATTTTCCTTGCAAAACACCATAGGTTCATGGTAGCATAATGTGTCTCTTATTCTTTTGTCCCACACTGTTTGAGTAGGATAGTCTTTCTTTGCTAGGGACAATTCCTATAAACTCATTAGTCTGTGCATGGTAAATGGTTAAATGTTCATTTCAATACAACTCTGCCTGTTGTCTTTATGGAAGTGTTTTTCCTTCATTTTATTTTACAAATGCTTGAAGACTACCTTACCAATTGTTATTTTTCCTTTCTAGTCCGTTTAGTTAGAAGATTTTATAAAATCTCCACAGATAAATTTTTTTTCTTCACTCCTGGTTACAATCATTGGAAAATATATATTACAAATGGATTATAATAACTTGCAGAGATGTAAAAAAACATTTTAGTCCTCTTTTGCATTTTAAAACTTACACTGTCAAAGTTTTGGAATTATGTGTTCATACTTAAAATATCTTGACAGGATTTTTAGACAAGAAATTATAATCCATAATTTAAAAATAAAATTTTATTAAATATTTAAAACACATGTTAATAAATTGAGAGCTTTATGAACTATTATAAATGAACACATTGATTAAAATATAAGCCAGATTAAAAAATTCAGCATTAATAGCAATGTTAAAACCCCACTGCACCCACCTATAGTACCTATCCAAATAAACGCAATATTTCTAGAGTCAACTCATGTAAATGATCAGTGATCATTAGTGCAAATATTCCTGATATGTTATTTCCACATTAATTTTGTTTTATTATTTTTTTATCTTATCAGCACTATAATATTCTGTTTGCAGTGAACACTAATTAATGGATATCTGTAGAGTGATTAGAATGTCGCCCTGAAGGAAAAAAATCAGAAAAATGTGCAAAAGGCTCTATTGGGGTGATATTACTATGGCTATAGGTGCATGATTCATAAAATGGAAAATTTATGAAAATAAATCAAAATTCAAGCTTGAAAAAAAATACTTCAACAAAATCAAGTGTAGTAATTTGAAGAAGAAGAAGAAAAAAAAACCTCTGAAGTTTTATTCTAATTTTAGAGTTACAGAAAACATCACATAAGTCCATCTGGCCCTCCAATATAATTCCTGGAAGCATGCAGTGTCCATGCTCCAGTACCAAATTTCTGACAATAAGTAGCCATATTATGATCTCAAATTTTCATCCACTGTATATTTAAACCACTTAGGAACACACAGTTCCTCCTTTATATAAATGTATTTATTTGCCCCCCAAATTTTTGAAATTATGTATGCTAATTAAAAAAACAAATCAAAACTACATTACCAATATTTTTTTTTTTTTTTTTTTTTTTGCGGTACGCAGGCCTCTCACTGTTGTGGCCTCTCCCGTTGCGGAGCAGAGGCTCAGCAGCCATGGCTCAGGGGCCCAGCCGCTCTGCGGCATGTGGGATCTTCCCGGACCGGGGCACAAACCTGTGTCCCCTGCATTGGCAGGCGGACTCTCAACCACTGCACCACCAGGGAAGCCCCATTACCAATATTCTTAATTACAATGTTTCAAATGAGAAGGGATATTTCTTATATAAATTATTTGCAACGTTTAATAAAATATGACATTAATACTGGCTTGGGCAAAAATTAAAACAGAATGGAATTCCTGTATATAATAGATTATTAATGAAGAGCTATCCAATTAAATTTACATATTTACTTTACTAGTTTGTAATTAAGTTATTTAGACAGTTTTTGTCATTATTTTAATTTTATTTATTTTATTTTTAATTATTTATTTATTGTTATTTTTATTGTGTTATTTAGTGTTATTTAGACAGTCATTTTGTTATTTGTCAGGTGTATGGGAGGATAATATTACAAATCACTGGAGTGAGGAATTATAATATTGTTTCTTACACTTCATATTACATGGTATAATATTACTTAAAGGCAGATTAAGATTTGCTAAAAATATAATTTGAAAAATAAACCAATATAAGATATTGAGTGAAAATTCTCAATGAATCAAATCATAGTTGGAAAACTGGGAGAAAGGAAGTACCAAAAGTATATTAAGTTTAAAGCAAAATGTTATATTTTAATATAGTCTTATGAATGGTTATATTTAATATAAACAATCTAAGCATACCAATTAAGTGATTGCAGAGACTGTAGACTCAATTACATGCTATCTGGTAGAAACACAGATTAAATAAAAACATACTGATACATAAAATTTAAAAGATGAAAAAGGTAGACTATACTAAAACTTTTCAAAAGAAAACTGGAGAAGTTTTATTAGTATGAGTAATAATAGAATTAAAAACAAGGAACTATTATTAGGGATAAAAGAGACATTACATAATGACAAAGTAGTCATTTCACCAAAAATACAAAATAAAGCTAAATATTTATTCATTTAGATAAAAAGCTTCATAAATGGAGCAAAAGTGGAAATGACTAAGGCACAATGTAGATAAATCCAAAATTATAGTTGGATATTTCAACACTAATATCACTATAACCAATGGAATGAGTAGGCAAACAATCAGTAAGGGTAAGGAAAATATGAAAAACACTATCAACTAACTTTACTTAAGGACATTTATGGAATGCTACAACCAATGACAGCAGAATCCATAAATATTTTTTAAGCGCCCACAAAACTATTCACAAACATAGACCATACACTGGTCTATTGAACAAATATCAAAAGTTTAAAATAACTGATACTATAGGGAGCATTTTTTTTTACTGTAATAGAACTGAAACCCAATCAGAAAAAAATATTTTTAACTTAACAAAACATTTTGGAAAATAATGAAACATTTGTATGGATCTAAAAGTCCAAAAGTTGTGGATGTCACTAAATCCATTTTTTAGAGAAAAATATACATACACACACACACACACACACGCACACATACAAAGGGGGAAAAAAACTATAAAATTAATTATTTAAGCTTTTAATTTAACAAACTAGAAAACAAAACCAGAAAATGCAAAACAAGAAGGACAAAGGAAAGAATACAAATGAGAGTAATAATAAATAAAATAGAAAATAGAAAAACAGTAGAGAAAATAAAAAGCCAAAAGTATATTTAGTTGTAAAGATCAATAAAATTGATAAACTTCTAGAGGTTGACCCAAGAGACAGAAAGAGAAGAACAGAGAGTCATGAAATGGGGGTGGGGGCTGGGGGGAGAAGGAGTGAGAGGGAGGGAGGAGGGGGAGGGGGAGGAAGAGTAGACAAATCACCAGTATCAAGAATGAAAGAAGGGATATCACTACAGACCCCCCTGATACTTAGAATGAAACTAAGTAAACACCTCAAACAACACTGCATACATATAATTTATTTGTCTTTATTCATTGTCTCAGAGACAGAATGCTGATTATTTATTTTATACAGTTATCCCCTTGACACACAGACATACAGAGATTTTGTGTATGTTCCTTTCTTGAGGAGTGTCTTTTCATAATTCTGCTAAATGAGCAGTGCTGCATATAATCTGAGACTAACTTGGAATAAGTCCTGACATAATTTCGTAGGGTATACTAAATAGCAACCATGTTAGGATGGAATTAAAGATGGAGCTTTGATAATATGAGTAACCATCAAGAGTCTAAAGATCTGCTCACAGAGGTGCAATTTAGGAGCAGGAGGTAAGGAAGACAGGGAAAGGCCATTTGAGACAAGAGCCCATAATTACAAGACAGACGCTTGCTTGATTTGAATATTTATGTGAGACATGAATAAAGAACAGAAACCTCATGTGGGTGATGATATAAGTAATTTAAGTAAGTGGTTTGGCTATATTCATAATTTTGAAGGATTACGAGGGACAGTTAAATGGTTTTTGAGATATGCAAATATGGTAGGCAGAATAATGGCTCCAATCACAGGAATCTATGAATATGTAAAGGTACATGGCAAAAGGGAATTGGGGTGGTAGATGCAATTAAGATTGCTAACCAGCTGACTTTAAAATAGAGAAATTAGGATGATCCAGGTGGGCTGATTGTAATTACAAGTATCCTTAAAGTAGAAGAGGAAGAGTCAGAGTTGGAGAAGTGATGGTGGAAGCAAGATTAGAGTGATGTAATTTGAGAAAACTTGATCCATGTTTTTGGCCTTGAAAAGGAGGGAGGAGCCATGAGTCTAGGAATGGGTGGTCTCTAGTAGATAGAAAAGAAAATGGATTGCTTCCTAAAGCTTTCTAAAGGGAACATAACTCAACTGATTCCTTGATATTAGACCAGTAAAACCAATTTTGGACTTCAGATCTATAGAACCATAACAGAGGAGTCTGGCACTGGTTAAAAATCTCAGCCATAAAAAGAAACGAAATTGAGCTATTTGTAATGAGGTGGATGGACCTAGAGTCTGTCATACAGAGTGAAGTAACTCAGAAAGAGAAAGACAAATACTGTATGCTAACACATATACATGGAATTTAAGAAAAAAAAAAAAAAGTCATGAAGAACCTAAGGGTAAGACAGGAATAAAGACACAGACCCACTAGAAAATGGACTTGAGGATATGGGGAGGGGGAAGGGTAAACTGTGACAAAGTGAGAGAGTGGCATGGACATATATACACTACCAAACGTAAAATAGATAGCTAGTGGGAAGCAGCCGCATAGCACAGGGAGATCAGCTCGGTGCTTTGTGACCACCTAGAGGGGTGGGATAGGGAGGGTGGGAGGGAGGGAGATGCAAGAGGGAAGAAAGATGGGAACATATGTATATGTATAACTGATTCACTTTGTTATAAAGCAGAAACTAGCACACCATTGTAAAGCAATTATACTCCAATAAAGATGTAAAAAAAAAAAAAATCTATGTGTGATTTTTCCAGGACTGACTGTAAGCAATTACAAAGGTTTTACTAGGCAGGACTCTCAGGGAAAGCTGCCCTCCTCACAGCAGACTTTGTGCACAGCCAGTGCTTTGCAGTCAAGGACTCAGGCCCTTTTGGTTGGTTATGCTCTTTCTTGTATTTGCATTCCTAGTTCAATTGCCTTCATTCCTAGGTCTCTTTATTTGAGACCTTGAGCAAAGATCCTCTTCAGTACCTCTACCAAAGCCTTCTAAAGTTGGGGAGGTGGGAGAAATCTTGAAGATGTTTTATCCCACCTGAACTTGGTACCCAGTACTTTCCTACTTCTAGCCTCTCCTGACCCCAGAGTCCATAAAACTGCTGAACCTTTTTGTTCAGAGCTCCTTCAACAGTGAGATGACCCCCATATCTGCACTGATTGTTCAATGAAGGCTAAAAGGCTGTAGGATGACATATTCAAAGTGCTCAAAGAAGAAAACTTATCAATTATCTTTCAGAAATGAAGGCCAAGACATTGCCAAACATACTAATACTGAGAGAGTTCATTTATTGCACATGGCCTTACAGGAAATACTAAAAGATGTTCTTTGGGCTGAAAACAGGTGGCTCAAACAGTAATTTGAATGCACACACACACCCCTTAAATGTAATCACGTAAATATAAAAGACAGTATAATTTTAAATTTCTTCTCCTTTCTTCTTTAAAGTGATTTATTAAAAAAAAAAGTTAAAAATAAGTATATAATTTTACTGTAGGATGTGTAACACATAGAAAATAGATATATTTAACAATAATAGCAGAAAGACAGTGGTTGGAAGCAAAGCTGCACTGGAGTAAGGTAAGGAAATGACACCAGGCAGTAACTCAGATTCACAGCAACAAATGAAGAGAACCAGAAATGGTAACTAAGAAGGTTAATATAACATATTCTGTCTATATACACGTGATCTTCTTTCTTTGACCATATTTAAAGACATAAAATTATATAAAGTAATATTTCCAAAATGTATTTCTTGTTTATAATATATAAAAATGTACCACATATAGCATTAATAGCACAAAAGGTGGGCAGGGGTAATAAAGCTATATCGGAGAAATGCTTTTTTGTTCACCGGAAATAAACTCTTTTAAATCTAAGGTAGATTCAGATCAGTTAAAATGCGTATGTTAAGCCCCAGAACAACCATTAGGAAAATAAATAAGATTAATATAGTTTAAAAAAATCTTTAAAGGATTTAAAAATGATATATTAGAAAATACTCATTTAAAGCAAAAAGAGAACAGTAAAGTTAAAGGAAAAAAAAGACATGATACATAGAGAGACAAAATGTAAAAGGGCAAATGTAACTACAACCATATAAACTATATCCTTAAATGTGTATTGATTAGTATATCCATTTAAAAGGCAGAGATTGTCCTCCTATATAAAAAACCAAGATCCTCCTGTATGCTGTCAACAGTAGACACACTTTAGATTCAACATATGAAAAGTTTGAAATTTAAAAAAAAATGGAAAAATATATCATGCAAACAGCAACCTTAAAAACGATGGAATGGCTATACTGCTATCAAAGTAAATTCAAAACAAAAAAGTTATTAGAGATAAAGGGGATCATTAAAAATGGTAACAGAGACAATCCATCAAAAAGATATACTAATTACAAAAATACACACACATAAAAACAAAGCCCCTAAATATATGAAGTAAAAATTAAGGGAAATACATAATATGGCAGAACTGAGGGAGATAGACAACACAACAATAATAGTTTCAATATCCAATTTTCAATAGTTGATTGGACAACTAGGTAGAAGATCAATAAAGAAGTAAAATACCTTAATGACACTAAAAACTATAACTATAAACTAGACCAGACATCAATAAAACATTCCACCCTAAAACAGCAGAAGATAGATTGCTTTCAAGTACACATGGAACACAATCCATAATAGCCCAAATCCTAGGCCATAAAACAACTTTCAATTAATTTGAAAAGCATGGAACAATGCAATGTATATTCTCACACCACAATGGAATAAAATTAGAAATGAATAACAGAAAAAAATTAAAAATCAAAACTATGTGATAATAATATAGCAATACATTCCTAAACAACCAATAGGTCAATGAAGAAATCACAAGAGAAAATCTGAAAATACCGTAATGAAAAACAAACACACAAATACCAAAACTTGTGGAACACAACTAAATCAGAGCTGAGAGAAAATTTACAGTTGTAAGTGCATATGTTAAAAAGAAGGCCTTGAATTAAATACTCTACATTATAGGTGTCCTGCAAATTGAGCTATTAGAATGATTTACAAAATATGAAACATTTGAATTAGATATGAAAAGTCAGGATGCTATTATAACTCAATTATTATCAACAGTATATGAAGTTACCTATTTGAGATGTTATAATTTTAAATGATTAAGGCAAAGTCTTCACCCTTTTTCTTCCAATACAGTTTACTCAATCTATTATTAGAAATTATTAAATTTCAACATATAATTCAGTTCTTATACATTCCTCCTCAAAAACACTTATCTGAAACATCAAAGTGAAACAAAAGATATTTCCCACCTGTAATTTTACGTATGTGGAATAAGTTGCATTTTCAAAATATACATTTCAGAAAACTCACAATTCCTTTTCTAAATAAGCCGAGAACAGAAGTAAATCTGAAGGAGACAGATTTGTTGGCTCACAACCTGGGGAGCTGGGGTGAAATTCGAAACTGGCCCCCTTATGTGGAGGGCAAGGAGAGACGGAAGAAAGGGGCAGGCCACCTCACACTGGTAGGTGGCGGTTTTAAGTTTTAATAATTAAGGGAACGTACATATGAGGCTTGTCTTTGGCGGCCACCAGACGAGTAAACTTCCGTTCCTGCCAACCAGCAGCTTAGGCCTTTATAAAGAGGCCTTAATAGGATTGCGTCACCTGTCTGTCCAGCGCAGACGCCTCAACAGCGCGTAGCTCGCTCTCTCTCTCCAGGCGGAGCCCTCGGCACCACTGCGGCTGCGCTGCGGGAACAGTGGGTGGAGAGTAGGTGCCGAGGACCAGGATGTGGGGAAGGCGCTGCTGCTAGACCGATGGTGGAGTCGTGGAATTGCCTGGGCCCCCCTCTCCGTGCAACCAGTCCTTATGTCCTCTCCATGACCTCCTCCAGCTGCATTTTAGGTAAGTGAATACTATTCCTCTACGTCCATCATTCTAGCTATGTTTATAAGTAATAATTTTGTTTTGAAATTCTGTGGAAAAGGAACTAAAGAAAGAGGTTGTTTCCTCATGGAAGAAATAAAATGTCTTTGCCGGGTTTTTGTAGGAATTTTTTAATAAGCCACTTAATGATAAAAACATCTTTTCAAACTTGAAAATTGTACTGTGCTTCAAGAACATGTGTCTGTTTAAATGACATTTTAGCAGCAAAAACACTTTGAAATACATATTCGGATTTAATAATCATTACGGATGTGGCTTTCTTTTTTCTTTCTTTTTTTTTTTTTTTTTTTTTGCGGTATGCGGGCCTCTCACTGTTGTGGCCTCTCCCATTGCGGAGCACAGGCTCCGGACGCGCAGGCTCAGCGGCCATGGCTCACGGGCCCAGCCGCTCCGCGGCATGTGGGATCTTCCCGGACCGGGGCACGAATCCGTGTCCCCTGCATCGGCAGGCGGACTCTTAACCACTGTGCCACCAGGGACGGATGTGGCTTTCTTTTAAAACTACAGTAGGTCATTCTTTTTCTTTCTTTCTTTCTTTTTTTTTTTTTAATTTACTTATTTTTGGCTGCGTTGGGTCCGCGTTGCTGCACGCGGGCTTTCTCTAGTTGTGGTGAGCGGGGGCTACTCTTCATTGGGGTGCACAGGCTTCTCATTGCGGTGGCGTCTCTTGTTGCAGAGCATGGACTCTAGGCACTCAGGCCCAGTAGTTGTGGCACATGGGCTTAGTGGCTCCGCGGCATGTGGGATCTTCCCTGACCAGGCTTGAACCCGTGTCCCGTGTATTGGCAGGCGGATTCTTAACCACTGCACTACAAGGGAAGTCCCAAAGGTCATTATTTTTCGTATGATATAGAGACCAAAGTGTGTTTTGCTTTGTGGGAGCAGGTGGGAGAGCGTGTGGGAGCACGCAAATGTGGGGGCAGGACAGTGGACATGTATATCATAAAAGGGATGGGAAGAAAACTGTAGATTATGATAACTCAAGTTTCCTTTTAAGAGTTTCTTTAGCACAATGCTAAGGAAGGTGAGAAGAAAACGTATAGGTAATTAGAAAAAATTGAAGTTGAGGATATTTACCCTTTCACAGTGGTATATTGCACACTTTTAAAATATGAAGACTCCTTCACATCTAGATCTTTAGAGGAAAAATCTCTTAGTACCTAGAAATGGTTTCTTTTTCCTTTTCATATATATTCAATTAGATGGTCTATGCTGCACACTTTAAAAAAACAGCTTTAAGGGGCTTCCCTGGTGGCGCAGTGGTTGGGAGTCCGCCTGGGAAGATCCCACATGCCGTGGAGCTGCTGGGCCCGTGAGCCATGGCCGCTGAGCCTGCGCGTCCGGAGCTTGTGCTCCGCAATGAGAGAGGCCACAACAGTGAGAGGCCCGCGTACCGCAAAAAAAAAAAAAAAAAAAAAAAAAAAAAACAGCTTTAAGGAGTACATGAAAATGTATTTCGTGGTTCTTAAACTTTTGTAAAAAAGTTGATATTTTAAGTCAATTCATGAATTATCTCAAGATGAGTTTCTAATTGTGTCATTATTTAAATGCAATTTTTCATGTAAGTGTTATTCTCTTGCATCAAAGGCATTAACCAAAATCTTAGTCATTTTGAGAAATTACTTTGACATAAATTTTATCTAGTTCATGTAGTGTTATATGAGGCATATGGGAGGTTATAAACAGGAGAATTCCTTACTTTGACTTATCTATCCATAATTGTTGCTTGTCAACACTAGCATCTGTAGAATGTACTGATTGAAAATATTTTTTTTCCAAAGAAAAGTAAAGTAACACATCCCACAAGATCAGCAATGTCTATTGAGAATATTACTATTTTAACATTTAAATTTACCCCAATACAAATACCTTCTGTAACTGCAGTTCACCACAGCATTTTATGAATATCTTGCTATTGAAACCACACACCATTCCCTAATCAAATTTTAACTGAATATTGCCTATAAAATGATATATTCTTTCACTCGGTTGGCATTCAGATTCATCACATCCTGTACGATCTTCTCATACAACCTATTCTAGTGCCAAACAGATCTTCACTGGGACTAAAATTCAATGTACAATTTAATGTCTGTGCTAACTTGTGCATGAGCTTTAATTTCTCTGACTCTATTTGATCAAATTTAAAGTAAGGATAATATTGGTGTCTATCAGGATTGGGAGCTTTGTAAAAATATCCATCTTTGTGTATTAAATGAACCTTTTCATTGCTCATAGAAATCTATATTTTTTGGCTAAAATACCTTTTCTTGTACTAGTTGGTGTATCTGTAATAACTTTTACTTTTAGTACTTCTACTCATTTTTCTAAATCAAATACCACCAACAACCAAAAAGCTCCCATGTTTTGTATTCTCAGGAGAAAGGACTCCTTTACTCTTTTATTACTCCATGATAATATCATAAATCAATATAGAGCTGCCAGTTAGCTAGGATCAGTCCCAGGTTATGCCTGTTGTACCAGTGTAGTTGTCAATTGCATCTTCTTTTACTCACAGAAGTGTACGAGTAAGATGAGTAATAATACAGTGTCACATTTTGTATGACTCCAGCACTACGTGCTATGTTCTGCTTTGGTTAAGAGTTATAGTATGCTTATTTTGACTTTAATTAAATTGACAGTTGAGGCTAAGCCTTCCCATTGGTACCTTATTTTTCCTTAAGTCTCTGCATATTGCCTTGGACATAGATGTGACAAATAGACATTTACTGAAGTGTGTTTTGATTTTGATATCATAATTGGCATTATTTGGCATCATTCAAAATATTTGAAATATTTTTGTGAAAGCTTTCTTACATATGAGGTTGGAATCTCCATGTCACAAAGCTCTCTTCCTGTACTTAAATTGTTTAAACAGTTTGTATGAATGAGTGCCATAATAATAAAAAGTTCATGAATTAAAAGAGATAATAATATACAATTTAAGATAAATTATTTACAAATATTTATCATCTTTACATGTTTTAGGAGCTCTACTAGATTCAGCAGATACAGAAGTAAATTAAAAGAAAAAAATAAGCCTCTGCTTCCTTGATCTTAAAGTGAGGTAGATTGGTAATTGAGAAATTAAATAGAAAAATTGTAAATTGAAATAAATATAAATAATAGTAACTGTAAGTGATTTAGTTAAATTTACATAATTGCTCTACTGGAATAGAATGTCAAATAGTTAAACTTGAGAAGGTTTCCCGGAATTAAGGATTATTTGCTAAGATCTGAAGAAACAGACTTCTATTTCTGTTAACATGTTGACTTATATATGTTGGAAAATTCTCCCAGTGGGGGAAAAAACAGAAGCTTCTTAGAATATAAATGGAAATATATATTTGCAATATAGTGATTTTTGTTAAGATGATAAGGAGTAATCAGAAGCAAAAAATGAATACAGTATTAAAGAGGTTTAGCATGTTAGAATCAAATAACTGCTTTAACAAACCCCAAATCTCAGAGACTTAAGATATTAGAAGTTCATTTTTTTTTTCTGTAAAACAGTTCAATGTAAGTGTTTGGTGATGAATTCCATGTAGTAATTCTAAAAGTCATGCTCCTTACATATGGACACTCACTAAGGACTAGGAGTTCATTGCTTACATTTTCGGTTTATAATCAGTTACCTTTTGCAACTCTGCTGGCACAAAAATTCTGCCCTTTGTTCTATTTTATTTTGGCTTGTAAAAAGACCAGATCCTCCTAATCTCAACAGTTTTGTATGTAATATGTTGCTAAGTGCAGCTATTTGCCACCAATATCCTTCAAACATACCATTTTCAAGTTCTTCTAGAGCTTTAAATTAGTAGGCACTTAGTCTACATTGCAGCTTCTAAGTTATCTCAGACAGCATTGTTTAGCATGGATATACTGCAGGTTATGCTGTAGAATCAAACCACTTCATATCACAGTGGAATGAGACAAAAATCTTTATATTTCACTGATAGTACATGTCAAATTACTGTGTGGCTTGTGAGTTCTGCTTTGTAACATCTTTACTCTGGAATCAAAGTATAACTACTACCAGGAAGATTGCCAGTCATTGTGGTTGAAAAAAAAAAAGAGAACTTTGAAGGATCTAACACCGTCTAATTAATGCTCTAGTCCTGAAGTGTTATGTCACTTTCACTTGTAGCTTATTGGATGAGATTAGTTCAGGGCCTCATCCAACCACAAAGAGACCAGAAGGTGTAACATACATATGTAGAAGAGGAATGAGACAGAAATATTGGGGATCAACAATAATGACTACTACAATAGATCCGTATTTGTTTGTTCTAACTTTATGGCGTATGTGTTCTATGAAGCCTCTACCAATGTGTTCTATGAATCTTAGCAGTTGTCACCTGACATTAAGACATTCCCACATTGATTATTACAACACTGAAAATGGCCAATTTATGGATTAGATAAGTAATGCTAGTATTATAAGAGTTAAACCTAAAACATCAGTGACTTAACACAAGAAAGTTTACTTCTCATTTATGAAAAATTAAATTGGTGATATTGGAGGCTCTGCTTTAGGTGATGATTCAGGGATTCACTCTCCTAGAGTCTTGTGGATCTGCCATTGTGAACACATGGACAGTGACCCAGGAGACAGAAAAAAATAATTAAATGACTGTGTGAGAGATTTTTAAGGTCTAGATCTGGAAGTTTCTTGTGTCACTTCTGCACGTGTTCCATTGTCCAGCACTTAGTCACACCACCACACCTAAATAAATATACATGAGCCAAGATAATGTGGATCCTGGTTGATCAATAATATACCAGTAACACTTTTATGCTATATAAGGAAAACTAAAATATTCGGTGCAGTATTATCTAATTCAATCCTAGCAGCTTCCACCCTCAGGATATCAGCTAGACTCTAGTAAATTTAGACATCTCTTTTGAAGTCTGTGCTGGAAAATAATTCAGAAAATAATATCTGCCCATATTAGGGAATCTAATAGGGGGTGCTTTTATAAAAGTAGAATCATAAAGAGAGACATCTTCATTGTAAAACTGAGGAAAAAATAAACTCATTTTGAAAAACTTGTCTTAAAAGAATCTTTCCTGTCCTGACTCTTTTATTGAGTAGAAGGGGGAAAAAAAAATCTGTATTTAATTTGTAGACAGGACAACTCATAAAATAACATGGATGAAATTACATTTTCTTTTGTGAACTATTTAAAAATAAAATTCATGGGGCATTTAAAAACTTATTTTATTGAAGTATAGTTGATTTACAATGTGTTCATTTCTACTGTACAGCAGAGTGATTCAGTTATACATATATATATACATTTTTTTCATATTCTTTTCCATTATGCTTTATCACAGGATGTTGAATATAGTTCCCTGTGCCATACAGTAGGACGTTGTTGCCTGTCCATTTTATATATAATAGGTTTCATCTGCTAATCACAAACTCCCAGTCCATCTGTCCCCAGTCCCCTCTTTCTCCTGGCAATCACAAGTCTGTTCTCTATGTCTGTGAGTCTGTTGCTGTTTCATAGATAAGTTCATTTGTGTCATATTTTAGATTCCACATATAAGTGATATCATATGGTATTTATCTTTCTCTTTCTGACTTACTTCACTTAGTATGTTAATCTCTAGGTCCATCCATTTTGCTGCAAATGGCATTATTTCATTCTTTTTTTATGGCTGAGCAGTATTCTATTGTATATATGTACTACATATTCTTCATCCATTCATCTGTAGATGGTCATATAGGTTGTTTCCATGTCTTGACTATTGTAAATAGTGCTGCAATGAATATTGCAGTTCCATGGTATCTTTTAGAACTATAGTTTTCTCCAGATATATGCCCAGGAGTGGGATTGCAGGATCACATGGCAACTCTGTTTTTAGTTTTTTGAGGAACCTCCATACTGTTCTCCATAGTGGCTGCACCAATTTACATACATCCCCACCAACAGTGTAGGAGGGTTCCATAGGGGCATTTTTATATAAAGTTGTTTAAGTTGTTATTACGCTTAGCCAACTGGAAGAAGAGTTTTCAAATTCTCTTTGAAAGATCACATATTCAAAATAGAACTCGAATAATATAGATTAATTTCCCAAGCATTTGAACTCATGTCAAGAACACATATTATGCATTCAGAAGATAACCATGAGTGAGAGATAGCAGGGTAAAAACAATCCAAAACAAATTCTTTGCTTTTGGAATTTTACATAGAATATAATAAAGGTGAAATTTATACATTTCAAATCAAAATGAAAAGTTAAAAAGATAAACTAAATATAAGCATTATAAAAAAGTCCAAGAGAATTTTAAAAATAAATAATTCTAGAAATAATAAATGTAATACATGCTATTAAACCATAACAGACTCTTTAAGAGCCACACTAGATAAACTTGAAAAGAAAAAAAATTATTAACTTGAAAAAAGATGTAAAAACATTAAGATATAGTCCAGATATATAATTAGAAAAATATGATGAAATTAAGATACATGAAAGGTAATGTGAGAATGCTCATAAGCATAATAATATTATTCTAGTAGGAGATAATAGAATGGAAAACATGATTTTTAAAAAAGATATTAGTTAAGCATTTTCATAATTGCCAAGAAATGTACAATATAAAATACAAAATTCATAATGAAACTCAAAAAAGAAACCTAGGAAAACACCAAAGGAAAAAAAAACAAATATTGGAAAAAAAGAGTAGCCAGAGAAAAATGGTCACCTAAAAAGGTTAAAAAAAAAAAAAAAAAGATAACAGATATAGCTCTTTTCAATAACACCTATAGGAATCAGGCTAAACACATACACACACACACATACACACACACACACACGAGAGGAAATATGTACTACAATCAATTTAAAAGTTTAGACCTAGAGAAGCTAGTTTTTAAAGAGCAAGGGCAAAATGAACATACCTTTTATCTCACAAAATATGAGGGTGTTTGTCAATAATATACTTTCATTGCATAAAGAGAAAAAATAATTCCAAAGAGATGTTTTATGAGCTGCAATAAGAAAATTGATATGTAAGAGGGTAAAACCAAACGTTGACTCTTTAAAGCGTAATAATAATTATACCTAATTTGTATATTTAAAAACAGAATTTAAATATTGGACAATAATTTTGAATTCCAGGTAATCAGGTTTAAAACAGTTACAGACTTTGTATTGTTTAACAGAGTATAAGAATATTGATAACATTACGCTTGGTAAAATGTTATTTTAAAATATATACCATTAAAGTAATAGAGAAACAGCATATAATTTTCAGAGTAGTACAGGGAATAAATTGAATGAGATAAATACTAAAGAAGAAAAGAAGTGGTTCACTAGATGAGGCAGTAGGAAGAACTAGAATGGGAAGAGAACATTCCATGGCAGCAGAACAATTCATAGAACAGTCATGGTGGAAGAAATGTTATTTTTATGAGTAGGGGTCAGTCTTTCAGCAATGACTGTATGATCGTTAATTTTATGTGTCAACTTGGCTGGGCTAAGGAATGAACAGAAAGCTGGTAAAACATTATTTCTGGGTATGTCTGTGATGGTGTCTCTGGAAGAAATTCGCATTTGAATCAGTAGACTCAGTATAGCAGATCTCCTTCTCAATGCAATCAGGCATCATTTAATCCAGTTGAGGGCCTGAATAGAACAAAAAGGCAGAGGAAGGGTGAATTTACTCTCGCTCTGCTGGAGCTGAGACAGCCATCTTCTGCCCTCAGACAGTGGTGCTCCTGGTTCTCCAAATTTTGGACTGGAAGTGGAACTTAAATCATCACCTCCCAGTTCTCAGGCCTTTGGATTCTGAATTACACCCCTGGGTTTTCTGGTTCTCTGGCTTACAAAGGGCATGTTGTAGAATCTCTAGGACTCCATAACCCTGTGATACAATTCCTATAATAAATCTCTCTCTCTCTCTCTCTCACTCACTCTCCATATATATATGTATATATATCTTTCTGGCTCTCTCTGGAGAACTCTAATACAAACTGTTCAGATTAATTCAGAACAATCCCTATGGAAAACACGTAGAAAAGCTGTACAAAACATACACTCAGACTTGTGTGTCGACACATACACAGTCTATGTGCAGGTGTTAGAGAACCATAAGGCAACCAGACCGGAGAGGCCAGGATCCTGGAGAAAAGGGACATGCACATGCACTAAGATAAGCATTGTCTGTTTTAGAGTTCTCTCCCTTGAAATATTTGTCAGTTCTTAACCACTGCATCTCCAAAATGATAAAAAACAGAATAGAAATCTGAGTGTGAAGGGCTGGGAACCTGAGTGGAAACTTGGGAAGTTTTACGTGAGATGACTGGCTACAAAACTTGGGGTTTAGGGATGTCAAAGCAACTAGGACTTGAGGGGTAGAGTTTTTGGCAATAAGAAAAGAACACTAAAGTAAGCCCAACATTTTTCATCAGTGTTTAGTGAACAGAGCCAAGGGACTAAAAACTTTGCAAAAGTGGTAGCTAAGAATAGTCAAAAATTGGATTTTAAGGTTCACCAGTTGAGAAATATTGGTAAACATCATATCCCAGACTTCCTTTTAAGGTGGATCAAGCAACAAACCAATCTTCACAAAGGCTGAAATCTAGCTTTAAATGGGCCCCAATCCATAAATTAATCTGCATGTACTTTAATAGCATGTTAGAGAGCAAAATTAAATTTTGGGGGGAAGGTACCATTGGAAAGAATTTAAATTATCTCCACAGCCTTCCATACCAAATAGCCAGCTTTTAATAAAAAATCATAAATCATGTTAATGGAAAGGGTCAAATACAAAAAGAGGAGAAGGAGGAGGAGGAAGAGGTAGAGGATTGGGGGGAGAGGACAAGAAAGTCAAAAGATAATAAGATAATTAAGTTACCATACATGGATTTTAAAATAACTGTGCTTGATTTATTCAGACCTAGATGGATGGGAAGGGGGGGTGGTGGTGGGAGGGAGGTCCAAGAGGGAGGGGGGATATATGTATACATATAGCTGATTCACTTTGTTGCACAGCAGAAACTAACACAACATTGTAAAGCAATTATACTCCAATACAAAAAGAAAATTGGTGTTAAAATGGAGACTGGAGAATTTTGCCAAACATTTGGGATCAAAAAAAGGGAGAATGAAGAGTCAGTGGATTGCTAACCACTACCCCACTACCACCAGAAAAGAAAAACAAGAACACTCAATGGAAAAGTTAGTTCAGCAAAATAAAACAATTGAAATTAAAAATTCAGTAGAGCAGTGGAATTATTTAGTGAGAAAATTTGTGACTGGTGAGACAAGTCAACATAAAATACACAGGTAATGATGTGAAGAGAGAAAAAAAGATGGGAAAAAAAAGCATATGGGGCATGATGATGGCAGAATAAACTCAATTCTAAAACCTGCTAAAAATACCACCAAAAAAGGAACATTTCAACCCAATTGTTCTCATAATCATTGAGGTAAAAATTATAAGCAGAATAATAGTGAACTGAATCCAAAGATGTACCCAGGAATTTGGGGTTGGTTTAACATTTAAAATTTAAAAGTCAATAAACAGAGACTTCCCTGGCTGTCCAGTGGTTAAGACTCCACGCTTCCAACGTAGGGGGCTTGGGTTAGATCCCTGGTTGGGGGACTAAGATCCCACATGCCCCGTGGCCAAAAAAAAAAAAAAAAAAAAAGTCAATAAATATTTCATCATATTAACAAAATAAAGAAGAAACCATATATGATTACCTCAGTAGATGCTAGAAAAGCACTTCGTACATTTCATACCCATTATGACCAAAACTTTTAGCAAATCAGAAACAAAACAGTTCCCTAACCTCATAACAGCCATGTATTAAAAAAGTATGTAAATCGTTAATAGGCATATAAATAGCTGTCCTACATCCTTACTGATTAAGAGGGTGCAAATTGAAACTACACTAAGATATTTCTACACATCCTACTGGACGACTAAAATTAAAAATACTAAAAATACGAGTTGAACAATGGAAGTTCTTGTGCACTTCCAATAGATAGGAGAATTGGTAAAACCAATTTGGAATACAACTTGTCAACATATATGAAGATAATTGTGTAAATATACTCTGTGTCCAAAATTTCACTCCTACTTGTATAAATAACATAACCCCCTGGCTATATGCACCAAAATACATGTACAAGAATGCAAGTTATGTTATTATTTGTGATAATATCAAAGCAATCCAAATACCCATCCACAATCTACAAAGAAAATAAACTTTTGTTTCACAAAACATACATGAATCTCATCTTGAGTGAGATATGCCAGAGACAAAATAAGACAAAATGTATGTCATTTACATATATTTCAAACATGGAGAAAACTAATCTCTTGTGTTAACAATCAACATGGTTACTTTTTAGGAGAGGGGCAGATGGTAACTGGGAGAAAGTATGAGAAGTTTTTTGGTGCTTGATGTTCCGTCAGATGACAAAAATAAAACAATTTAATAATGAGTTTGACGTCCTTTATTCAAGGGAAAACAATCCATGGATTGGAAGAGTGCAGTGCCTCACAAGCAGTGCAGTACTCTTCCTGAGGGGTGTTTGGTCAAGAGCAACTTTTACAGAGTGTTAGAAGCAGCAGTGCAGAGAAAGGGCATGGTTTTAAGCTGGGGTTGCATATCTGACGTTTTTTAGAAAGCTCAACGAGCAGGGAAATAAGTATAGAGTCTAGAGTTGGCTTGGTGTTTGGGGATTGACTGGATATATTATGTTTCTGGTTAAGAGGAGCATTTACAGGAACAGGAAAGTTAACTTTGCTGATGTGGCACCCCAGGCAGGAGCAACTCCATTTGGGCCTAGAAATTTTTTTCAACAATTCTGTTTCTCAAGATCATTGTGTTTGTATATGTGTGATTACATAATGAAAAATCATCTAGTTGTAGTTATTATTTATTCCTTTTTTCCTGAATGTATAGTATAATCAATAAGTGTATTTAAAGCATTAGTGTTGATCATGGTATCACATTGTCAGAAGTTGCTGGGGACAAGTAGAAGTCAAATCACACAGCATTTCATGAGACAAATATTAAAGATTTTTGTTTATGTCTAAGAGAACTGAATAGCCATGTAAATGTTTTAATAAGGGGCTTGGTCTCATCATCACACTTGCACTTTAGAATTCCCAATGCAGAAATGGGTAATAAAGTAGAAAAGGAAAAATGGATTTGAGGGAATAACTAACTAATATTCCAGAAGATACATGATGGTAACTTGTAACTTGAAATACTTTGTGTGTGTGGTTAGGGAGAGGCAGGGAAAGGCGGTGGTGGGGAGGGAAGAGAAGATATTATCAAGAGCGATGGTTAGATATAATAGATATAGTTTAGGTCATACCAAGAGGGTTTGATGCTGAGATTGATTTTGGCAGGACTAGAGAAGGAGAGAAAGGTTCAAATAATATCTCCTAAGTTTCTATCTTGTGTAACAGAATAATTGGAAATGTCTTTTATTAATGGGTAACAGTACAAGATGTTTTCATAGGGGAATGTAAACTTTCTTGTTATGCTTTAGAATGTTGAGTGTGACATGTTTTAAAGACATTCAAATAAAGATACCAAACAGGCATTTTCCATCAGGAGCTCTGAGGAGAGATCCGAAACCGTATACATTTGTAAGTTTTCTGTCTGTAAGTGGATTTTGAAACCAAGGATATGGGTAAGTTCTTCCAGAGAGAGGATATAGATTGAGAAGAGAAGTCTTCCTAGGTCCAAACCTGGAGTGACTCAACTTACAATAGTATTTCAGTTGAAAACAAGTCTGCAAAGGAGACTGTGAATAGGGGTTCAGGGAGGTAGAAAGAAAATCATGAGAATATTGTGAAAGAGAAGTCAGAGCAAATGGGAGTTCAAGAATGGAAGGGGAAGGAGCAATACTCTGGGGTAGAATGAAGGTTGGTTTTAGTGACACAGGGGCCATGGTTTGATTCAGCAGTAGGACTGTTCTGATCATTGAGACAGATAGCAGTGTAGTCAATTGCAAGTCATATAGATGACAGAATCAAAACAATTAAAATAGGCAAATATTTTGAGAACATTTGTTGTGAAGGAAGGATTACTTCAGATTGGGAACAGGAGGAAGAATTGCGATACACAGAATTTTGCTGTCACTGCTGCTGCTGCTGCTGTTGTTGTTGCTACTGATATTTGGAATGATGAGATTTGAGGACATATTTTTAAAATGAGAAGAATGCAATTGTGTCAATCTGATTACATATTGAAGAGAAAGAATAGATAATAGCAGTGGGAGAGAAGATAGCCAAAAGGACACAGATTGAGGCATTCTCTTTTCAGAGAGGAAAAGGTGCTCATCTGCTGTAGCAGGTGGTTGGACTCCAAATCAACAGGTTTTGCAACTGAAAAAAAAAGAAAAGACATTGATATCCAAATATGTGATTTTGGAATCAATTTTAAATATACCATTTTCATATAAAATTATGTTCGTTTATATTTTTAAGAAGAAAGTGTATATTCAGATAGATAGTTTATACAATATGTATGTATATTGCTCAAATTGTATGAAATGAATAAATTATCTTTAAAAAGTTTTTGCTGTACTTAGAGCAAGTCATATTACTTACATAATTTGTCAATTATATGATACACTCCTCACAGTGCTCCACTTAAAAGTGTTATTGATATTAGCATTTACATACAACTTAGGCAATTCAGATTATAAGAGTGAAATTCCTGGTAGTGAAATAATTATAATATCCAGGCTTTTAGTTCTTTTATTGAAAACAGATGTAAATATTTTATCCTTTATTATTTTAACAAGATGAAGTATATTATTCATTTATTTATTTTTATTGGAGTATAGTTGCTTTACAATGTTGTGTTAGTTTCTGCTGTACAGCGAAGCGAATCAGCTATATGTATACTTATATCCCCTCTTTTTTGGATTTTCTTCCCATTTAGGTCACCACAGAGCACTGAGTAGAGTTCCCTGTGCTATACAGCAGGTTCTCATTATTTATCTGTTTTATACATAGTAGTGTATATATGTTAATCCCCGTCTCCCAATTCATCCCACCCCCTTTTTCCCCCCTTGGTGTCCGTACGTTCGTTCTCTACATCTTTGTCCCTATTTCTGCTTCACAAATAGGTTCATGCCTTCCCAATAGAGAATTCAAGCAATTAAAATATGTTTTGTTACATCCACAACATGAAACCAGCTGAGTGAAGATTAGAAAAAGGTTGGGTTTTGGAGATACAAATAGAGCTGCTCTTTCAAGTACATTTATTTTTATGTAAATTAATACTTATTACAATAAAATTTAATCCTAATACTCTTTTAGTTTAAAGAATATATTTCATCTTTGCAAATAGACAAACATGGTGATTTTAGCCCAGTTTTCCTTAATAAGTGATGAGTTTTTGAAATCTAGGACAGACAGGTAGGCCCTATTCATGCTTTCAAATAATTACCAGAAATGTGCAGAAATATGTAATAAAATACAGAAATGTAGGGGAAGGGAGAGGACTCTACAAGTTTAACCAAATTTAAAGAGCAGTACACAAGAATCTAATAGTCTTTTATATGTGTTACAATTTCACAGTGTACAAAATTTAAGATTCCAAGTACAGGCTTTAGAAGGCAACATGTTACTGTGATTTTATGATGCCAAACTGCTTATGCACTAATATGATACAAAAGAATCACTTCTTCAGTTTAGATTATTTTTTATTGCAATGCTGAAAAGGCAAGTTGTAAATAAATGCCATCATCAATTAATTTTTAACCCCTCTAAAGCTCCTATTCAATACACATGATTTCTTTTAACAGTTAGGGTCTTGAATATGATATTTAGTATTTGATTTGCTCTGTTTGAAATGTATGAACACTAGCACTTCCAAGGAATTAATAGATTAACCAGGAGAAGTAAAACAATTTTATAAGACTTTTTATGTGTAAACTTAACCTCTATAAAAAATGGTGAATGAAAGAATTTAAACATTTATCTCCACCTATGATCAGCTTCCTAAGGTCACACATTTTCTGTACAGATATTATTTCAATTACATCATAATGTAAAAAGAGAATTTAGAAAAAGTTAGCTTTTAGCTACAAATGGGAGAATTTTTTAGTTGTAAGTAAAAGAAAACTATAAATAGACTAGAACAATTGTCCTATATTCGCTAGATAACTGAAAAGCTCACATATTGGGTCAACTTAATGTTGATCTAGATTTGACAATATCAAAAAAAGACTCTCTTCTTCTGTAACCTGTTGTCTTGTAATATATGTTCTATATTCTGAGGCTGGCTTTCCTTATGGTGGCATAATTACTGGCAGCAGGCTCTGATGCTAGCACTTTCCATGTAGCTTCTGCAGAATGTGAAAGAAGATTCTTTCTCAAGAGCTGCAGTTAATTTCTCCTCATGTCTCATTCAACAAAACAGGCTTATTGCCCACTCTTTAGCCAGTCACTCTGGATAAGTGATGAGAAGTACTAATCAGACTAAGAAAATCAAGTTTTCCAAGAAATTCCAGAAAATGATGGTGCCAGTTTACTAAAAAGCACCTGGGGTACTTCAAGGAAATGTGGATATCCAAACTAAACTTGTGGAACTGTTACAAGTGTAATTGAAGAATGTACCTGAGCCAAAACTGGCAAGTGCAGCATATTTACACTTGTAAATAATTACATTTTAATGTTTATCTATATTGCAGAAAAAAATAGAAAATATGAATTAAACTGAGGAACAAGTTTTCTATTTTCCAATTTTCAAAGTGATCTTATGATTATGGTTTATGTACAAACTCACATATGGACTCCTGATTGACAGTAACCAAGAGTTGGAAAGACAGTGAAAATAATTTATGTTAAAAAAAAGTTTCAAGTGTTTGGGAAAATGTAGCTGAGCTCTGCTCAACATGTGTCATTTTTATGAAAATTACATCAAAACTAAAATTTCATGCTCTTTAAATGAGATAAAGTTTATTTTATTTTATTTTATTTTTTTTTTTTATTTTTTTTTTTGCGGTATGCGGGCCTCTCACTGTTGTGGCCTCTCCCGTTGCGGAGCACAGGCTCCGGACGCGCAGGCTCAGCGGCCATGGCTCACGGGCCTAGCCGCTCCACGACATGTGGGATCCTCCCGTACCGGGGCACGAACCCGTGTCCCCTGCATCAGCAGGCGGACTCTCAACCACTGCGCCACCAGGGAAGCCCGATAAAGTTTATTTTTAATGAGATTAAATATAATGGGAAATTTTAATTTAGAAAGAAATTATGGAATTTTAATTAGAACCAAGAATATTATTACTGTAAATTGTCAATTTTCCTTTCCTTCTATAGTATTGGCTCTTAAATACGTTGTGTGACTGAAAAAAAGGTCTAAAAAATGTAAAACTTTTTTAATAGTTTCGATTAATTTCTTCAGAATAGTTTTACATGTGTATAGCAGGAAATTCTACAAATCTAAATATAAACTCATCTTTTCATGAGAGGAAGAAATGTGCTAACATTACCCTTGGTATTTAAAATAATTTATCCAATGCTACACTCACATATTTTAGTATTTATTTTAAGTATCACCATGGAAATGTTAATTTTGATATTTCCCTTATTATATTTAATCTCTTGGGGTATATCTGTTTTTCTCAGTACTAGAAAACATACAGTTCACAAATAAGATTCATGTGTTTTTAATTTTAAAGTTATCATCAGTGGTAAATACCAAGTTATGTCTCTTTACACCCCAAAATGGAGATACTCTGTTTTACATAGCAATCTGAGGACTATGCTTGTCATGTTTTTGGCCTTCAAACTTTTAAAAATTTGTAAAGCATTATGACCTGAATCTTCCAGCAAACAAAAATACAATAAGGAAGAACTCAGTGTTTTTTATACCAAGCCTCATATCCAATGACAAACATATATCTGAACTCAAAGGTAAAGTTTTCTTAAATTTTACACACAATTTTTTTGTAAACTATTTTTAAATCATTGATTCAATCAAAAATCACATTCCATATACCCCTTCAATTTTCATATATATTTCATGGTCTTAATGCATCTTTTCCAACTACAGTGGTATGAAACTAGAAATAAGCTATAAGAGGAAACCTGGAAAAATCAAATATGTGGAGACACAGTAGTATGCTACTGAACAACTTTTATTAGGTCAATGTATAAATCAAAGGAGAAATAAAAAATTACCTGAATACAAATGAAAATGAAACACAACCTACTAAAATATACTGGGTGCAAAAATAAAACAAAACAGTACTAAGAAGAAAGTTTATAGCAATACAGGCCTACCTCAAGAGACAAGAAAAAAATTCAAATAAAGCACCTAGCCTACACGTAAAGTAACTTGAAAAGGTAAGAACAAATGAAGCCCAGTGTCAGTAGAAGGAGGAAGTATACATTTAATAAAGATATATACATGTAATAAAGATCAGAAGCAAAATAAATAGAGACTAGACACACAATAGAAGAGATCAGTGAAAACTAAGAACTGGTTCTTTGAAAAGATAAACAAAATTGACAGATGTTTAGCTAGACTCATTAAGAAAGAAGATAGAAAGTGCTAATAAAATCAGAAATGAAAGAGGAAAATTACAATGGATACCATAGAAATACGAAGGATTATAAGAGAATATTATGAACAGCTGTACACAACAAATTGGACAATTTAGAAGAAATGGACAAATTCTTAAAATCATACAAATCTTCCGGACTCAATCATGAAGAAATAGAAAATGTATACGTTCATCACTAGTACAGAGATTAAACCATTAATCAAAAAGCTCCCCCAAAATAAAAATTCAGGATGATATATCTTCACAGGTGAGTTCTATCAAACACTCAAAGAAGATTTAAAATCTGTCCTTCTCAAACTATTCCAAAAACCTGAAGAGGAGGGAGTACTTCCTAACTAATTTATGAGGCCAACATCACCCTGTTACCAAAATCAGACAAAGACAACATAAAAATGAAAATTGCAGCCAGTATGTCTGATGAACACAGATAGAAAAGTCCTCAATAAAATATTAGCAAACCAAATACAACAATATATTAGAAGTATCACATATCATGGTCAAAAGGGACTTATTCCATGGGTGCAAGGATGGTTCAACATTTGCAAATCAATCAACATCATAAACCCCATTAACAAAATGAAAGATCAAAATCATATGATCATCTCAGTAGAGGCAGGAAATAGCTTTGACAAAATTCAACCACAATATATGAAAAACAAAAACAAAAACAAAAACCCAAGTGTGTATAGAAGGAACGTACCTCAACATAATAAAAGCCATTTATAACAAACATACAGCTAACATCATCCTCTATGGTAAAAAACTGAAAACTATCCTTCTAAAACCAGGAGCAAGACAAGAATGCCCACTCTCATCACTCTGATTCAACAAAATATTTGAAGTGTTAGCCAGAACAATTAGGCAAGAAAAATAAATAAAAGACATCCAAATTGGAAAGGAAGAAGTAAACCTTTCACTGTTTGTTGATGACATGACTTTATATATAGAAAACCCTAGAGACTCCACAAAAATAAATGGACACAGTAAAGTTTCAGTGTACAAAATTAACATACAAAACTTTGTTGCACTTCCATATGCTAACAATGAGCTAGCAGAGAAATTAAGAAAACAATCCCAATTATAATCACAACATATAGAATAAAATACCTAGGAATAAATTTAGCCAAGGAGGTGAAAAACCTGTACGCTGAAAACTATATGACATTGTTGA
The DNA here is from genome assembly GCF_949752795.1 of Hyperoodon ampullatus. NCBI lineage: Eukaryota > Metazoa > Chordata > Mammalia > Artiodactyla > Ziphiidae > Hyperoodon > Hyperoodon ampullatus. Next base: position 149,669,372 of record NC_136914.1, read on the forward strand.
AAGAAAATGAAGAAGACATAAACAAATGGGAAAATATTCTGTGCTCATGGATTGGAAGAATTAACACTGTGAAGACATCCACATTACCTAAAGAAATTTACAGATTCAGTGCAATCCCTATCAAAATCCCAAAGACATTTTTCACCAAAATAGAACAAAAAATTCTAAAATGCATATGGCAGCACCCAAGACCCTTAATAATAGCCAAAATAATCCTGAGAAAAATAACAAAGCTGGAGGTGTCATACTCTCTGATTTCAAGTTTATTACAAAGCCATAGTAAACAAAGTAGCATGGCCTTGGCAGAAAGATACATAGAATGGAACATACAATGGAACAGAATTGAGAATCCAGAAAGAAATCTACCCATGTATGGACAATTAATTTACAACAGAGGAGCAAAAAAATGTACAATGGAGAAAGGATTGTCTCCTCAATAGTGTTGGGAAAACTGGATAGCTACATGCAAAAAAGTGAAACTAGACCACTATCTCACACCGTACACAATAATCAACTCAAAATGTATTAAAGACTTGAATGTAAAACTTGAAACCCTAAAACTCCTAGAAGGAAACATAGGCAGTATGCTCTTTAACATGGTCTTAGCAATATCTTTCTAAATTTGTCTCCTCAGGCAAGGGAAACAAAAGAAAAAATAAACAAATGGGATTACGTCAAACTAAAATGTTTCTACACAGCAAAGGAAACCATCAAAGCAAAAAGATAACTTACTGAATGGGAGAAGATCTGCAAATTATATATCCTATAGGGGTTTAATATCCAAAATATATAAATAACGCATACAAATCAACAACAAAAAAACAACAACAAAAAATAAAAAATAGAGGAACTGAATAGACATTTTTCCAAAGAAGATACATAGATGGACAGCAAGCACATGAAAAGATATTCAACATCACTAATTATTAGGGAAATGAAAATCAAAACCACAATGAGATGTCAACTCATGCCTGCTAGAATGCCTATTATCAAAAAGTCAAAAAACAACTGTTTGCAAGGATGTGGTGAAAAGAGAACCCTCATCCAATGTTGGTGGGAGTATCAATTAGTGCAGCCATTATGGAAAACAGTATGGAGATTGCTCAAAACATTAAGGATAGAACTACAATATCCAACTACCCTACTTCTGGGTTTTATCCAAATAATACAAAAACATTAATTTAAAAAGATATATGCACTCCTATGTTTATCACAGCATTATTTGTAATAGCCAAGATATGGAAACAACCTAAGTGCTTATCAATGGCTAAATGGATAAAGAAGATGTGGTATATACACAATACCACCACCATCTATTTTACAGCTGAGTAGATGTAGAATACTACTCAGCTATAAAAAAGATGAAATCTTGCCCACTGGATGGACCTTGAAGGTATTATGCTAAGTGAGCTAAGTCAGGAAGAGAAAGACATATACCATATGATTTTACTCATATTTGGAATATAAAAAACAAGAAAAACAAATGAATTAATCAAACAAAACAGATACAAGGAACAGAATAGTGGTATGAAGAGGGGATGGGGTTTGGGGAAGGGTGGAATGGATAAAGGGGGATCATCTGTATGGTGATATATGGAAACTCAACTTCTGGCGGTGAGCACGCTCTAGGGTGTATAGAAGAAGAAATATGTTGTACACAGGAAAATTGTATAATATAAACCAATGTTACCTCAATAAAAATGTCTTAAATATATGAATGAATGAATGAAAAAATAATGTTTGAACCCAAATGATTGAGTTGATATTAACTGGAGTCTATCAATAAAATTTTTAATTCTAGAGACTTAGATCTCAGTAATTTACCTATAAACATCCTGATCTTATTTTGAGAGCTTCAGGAATACTATAATTTATTTACCAAAAAAATGATTACTCCCAAATGGGTCATATCTGAAAATGGCTCAATATTTTATAGTGAGGTATTTCTATCCTCCTGGAAAATGCCTTGTATCTATCACCAGACTGCCAGGCATGGATCCCTGACCTGGCAGCTTGCTAGCTGTACAACTTGGGGCAACACAATTAACATCTCTATGGCTTAGTGTCCTCATAATAACAATGAAAATTATATAGCATACTAATTCCATAGAGTTGTTGCTTAGGATTAAATTATATAAAGTCCTTGGAACTATGCCCTAGTTACTTTCACTTCTGTTTTAGAGTACATTTTCCTGCTGTTGCTTTTCTTTTTTTCTTTTCCCCTATCTTCAGAAAGCATGTTCTAGAAGACCTTGGAACCTTGTAGTTGATAATCATCTGGTTTATCACATTGTGAAAAATAGCAGTTAACATAGATTTTAAGTGGGCTTATCATCTTTGTAATTTAATGTATTTAAATGATACGTAATCCATGTGTAGAAATAAAAATCTTGTAACTAAAACTGAGTATCTTAATTCATAGGATTCTTAGTCTATGAGATTATTGTAGACATTTGAGAAAAAGGCTAAGAAGATAGTTACCATTTGAGAAAATATATTTTTAATTCAAGTAACAATACCTTAGATATTTATTTTTGAAAATTGTTGCTCTGCTTCCTAAATCACAGGAAGTTATTCTTGTAGTACTGCTCACCTTAGTGTAGCTTTTCAACATTTACTTCGTTATGAGTATTTAGACTGTGATTATAGCTATAAAATTTAATAGCATATTTTTATTGTTTACTTTGAGGATCACAATTACAAATTTGTGATGTAATTGACATTTAATAGCCCAAAGCTTTATGCTAAGCATATAATAAAATAAAACTTTCATTTGTCCTTTATATTATTCCTGGTGGAAGGTGAACTACAATTTGTATTCATCAGACAAGAATGAAGTTAAACATATTACCTTTCAGTAATATTTATTCATGAATTCCCCCCATCCCAAAGGTATATACTTCAGAGATTTAGGGATGTGCCATAATCTCTCTTAAACTGACATATGTTCAAGGAGGATATTAGAACACAAAACAGATTCAATAAAACACAGACAACACAACAACATTTCTTTGTTTTGTCAAAAGTTTCAGAGAGAGAGAAGAAAAATGAAAAACATGTATTAAACACATATAACTTTGTTCCAGCACAGCAGAAGTACAGCTTTACTTATAAAATAAAAATACATTTGAAGAGAGGGTTTATCATCTCATTAATATGCTGCTGGTCCTGTTTTATTTTTGAACTTGGCAGTAGCCATAGCAATTTTGGAAGTTCAGAATTTGTTGAGGCCTCCTCTCTATACACGGTTAAATATAACTTGTTTTCAAAATCCATACATGAGTCAATAGTAAATTTAAGGATATATGATAGGATCAGGGTAGACTAAGTGTAGTGAAGAAAGAGTAAATGGAAATAAGTTGAGGAGTCTCCCTTCTTTTTTATTAATTCAGGAATGGAAATATCTGAAAATCTGAGTAGCAACTGAAAAATCTAAGTAGCGACAATGCTAAGCCTAGGGAAAAGATTATTTCAAGTGATCAATAAATAAAATAGGTAAAATAATTTTTCAAGTTTCTGCATTACTTAATTCTGTTCATCAGGATGGGTGATATAAATGAAATATAATTGGAACAGAATTATTTGCACTTTGTTCATTTATCTACAGAGATCTTTCTATATAGTAAGTAAGTCATGACTAAGTGAAGAAAGGAAAAAATTAATACATAAAGGAATGAAGGAAAGATAGAAACAGAATATTCACCTTACCTGGTTCCTCTGATGGCATCAGTGAGCTAATCATAATGTTTTAGTACATGGTTTCCTAAGAAAACTGCAAAAGCCATCAATCACCAGGTGGTGTAAAATAAATTTTGAAATTATTCAAGGTTGTTTGAAACTTTTCCAACAACCTTTTGCAGGTGTTTTTAATAGAGAAAATGTGCCCATCTGTGAATGAATGTTTACCCACAAAGACTATTTCAACAGATCCATAGATTCAAAACAGTGCAACATTCAGCAGGCTCCTATTATGTGCATAAGCATATGTGATTAATTTTATTTACAGTAGTTTATCACTGTGTGTATTCATGAATGAAACAATGGGGAAGATAATGGACACAGCTGTCTGTGATTTAGCACTCAAGTCATTTGGACCAAGTGACTAAGCTATTACATATTTCTTCAAAAAGGATTTTATTATAGTTATCGACCACCTAAAGCTCTCAGTGTTCTTGCTGATTGCCTTTTGTGCAGTTGCCCATTCTTGAGAAGCATTACTGCATGCTGTGCTATCTGCAGCCATGTCTTTACTGAAACATTGCCATGGTGCTGATCAAAGCCCAGAGATGACTCTGGAGTTCACATAAAATGTGTAGAGGAAGAGGGAGCAGTACATCTCTATGAGATATTTCATTTGCATGCTTCTCATCTCTGTCTTCACGTTAAAACTATTGAAGGAGATTTTAACACCTGCCAGCACTGAGCCTATCAATTAAATCAATATCTGAGATGGGGGCAGGGTATCGGTCTTTTATATTCATTTATTTATTTTCACATCTCCTCAGGTAATTCCTATGTGCTGTCATAGTTTAGAAGTCCTGCTCTATCTAGAACCCAGCTTCAGGGTTAAAGTCTGATTTTGAAATCACAGATGAGAAAAAGCAACCAAAAACAGACAAACATTTTAACATAAATCAGTAACATATACTGTTAAATATGGTATACCATAATTATTCTAGGTTTTAAAAATCAATATTAAAGAGCAAATAGAGAAATATAAGTAAAAAGAGATATAACCTGCTTTATGAAGAGTATCGAATATGATTTTAACAGGGTTAAGAAATTTAAACAGATTAGTTGTATGTGTTACTGAGCATACATTTCACTTAATGGATGTTATTTATCATAATATATATTACTCATATAATGTATATCATATAGTGTATTTATGTACATATGCATATATACTTGAATGTGTGTATAACATCATATTCTACTTTAGTGTCACAGAATGCCAGTATTATTATCCTTCTGTGAAAATCATTATAAATCAGTAAACAGCAAAACTTATCTTTGAGAAGCCATACCATTTTCTTATTTTTATTTCTCAATTTCACTTCTTCAGTCTATCTTAGTTACTAAGGTTAGGCTAGAAGTTTAGTAAATTACATTTATAATTTCATGAAATGGAAATAGTATGTCTTAAGCTGCTCTGAGGCTTAAGTTTATAATGATTTCCATTATTGATAAACTTAAATAGACAATGCAATATACAGAATTACATGGAAAATAGACTCATAAAAACAATACATAATTTATTGGTCATCATTGATCAAGAAGCAATATCCAAGAACTAAATTTAACAATAGCTCTTACAGACATCTCAGAGATGAGACTTTGGTAGGATGAGAAACAGAGTAAGTGGTAAAAAGCTGAGCCCCTGGAGTTAGCCAGTCAATATTGTGCTTTGGTCTTGTAGTTTTCTTATAATAACTGACAAACTCTTTTACCACTTTCAAAGCCCAGAACAACATTATTCTCATGACATGTTGACATGTGCAGGTGGAAGAGGTATAGGCCTTTCTTGAATGAGGAAGATCCTCTAAGTGACATATGCAAGTAAAACATATTGGCTTTAGTGTGCCAGGGTTTTGCAAGAACAAACAATTAAACATTCTTAGACCCTGTGCACCTGTGGCAATGCCAGTTCCAAATTCATTAAGCAGGCATCTGTGTCCAGAAGAAGATGGTCTGTTGATTTTTTATCTGCTAACATGAAAACCAAAGCTAATTTACACATTGCTATGGTAAATTAGAGAAGAGAATATTACCATTTCAAGAAGTTTTAGTTGCTGGTGTTTTGTTGTCGTCATGTTGTTTTTGGTTTTCTTCCTAATCCATAAAGAATTTTATAGATTTAAATTATCTATATATTAAAGGATTTCCACCTCCAACATAATTTTCAAAGCATTAATAGGAACAATTATAGTTAATCCTACTGGGATCTTTGAAAATGTGATTCAGGCTATAATATCTCTCCTCATAAAGTCTATGTAAACTCAATATTTTTCATATATTTCAATAGGTATTTGTTAAGATATAGGCTTTGTTCTAAGTGATTAAAAAATGACTTAAGTTAGTGGCTTGTCTCTCACATAAGAGTCTACTCTCAGAGGAGTAGATGGGCTGCGCTCTAGATTCCATTTCTTTGTTTCATCATTATAACCTAGTTTGCTATATTCATACCTACGGTCAAAATGTGATCACTGCTATGTTTGTGTTTCAAATATGAATAAGAGAGTGAACAGCATGGGACAAAAGTAACTTTATTTGTATAATTTTAAAGCAGTAGGTGTTCACATCATTTTCACTCAAGTACTATTGATCAGTACCTAGTGGCACAGCTGCCCCTACCTACGGGGGTAGCTAAGAAATAAAATCCATAGCTGAGCAACCATGTACACAGCCAAAAATCTGTCAAAAGCAGTATTATTAATTAATAGCAAACCTGCCATACTTGGGTTCATTGAACTCTTGTTCTATGTTGTTCAGTTTTCAAGGACATAAACACCTTAATATGTCTTATAAATATGTTCAGATATAAGCATTTGTCTGAGAATTTTAATCTGATTCTTAAAGGGGCCTCTTGCCCCCCAAATTCTTAAGAAATTTTAAAGAGAACACTCCATCCTCCACTGTGCCCTTATGGTTGTTAATGTCAAAAACATAGAAATCTTGATATTTCTCAGGCATACCGTCACCACACACAGTTCACATATTCTCATTAGTTCTAACACCAAATATACTCCTAACTCAGTGGCTTCCACAAGTTTCCACTGTTATCAGGCTAGTCAAAGTCATCAAGGTAAGGATATCCCATTTCCCACATATATAGATTATTTTAAGAGCCTACTAACTTGTCCTGTTGTTCCTTTTTGTTTCTCATCTCTTCCAAAGATAAAGCCAGGTATCATTCTAATTAAAAAAAATAAAATTATTTGACTTCCAAATCTAAATGTTTAATAGCTTTTTACTTCTTTAGATCATATTTAAAACTAATGACAACATGCAATATCATGCATTCATGGCCAAAATCTCTCTAATGTAATTTCACACCAAGCACCTCTCTTCCCCGTCATCCTCCTGGCTTTAACATTTCTTTCTGTTCTTCAAACACACCAACCTACTTCCCAAATGAGAGCTGCTGCTACAAATGCTTTTTCTTCTACTTTAAATGCTTTCATCTTACTTCCTACCATTTCAAAATAGTTTTATTGAAATTTGGTATAGACATATTTTTAATGGACATTATGGATTTTTATGGTTAAGCTAATTTATTTGCATTTTTTGTTTATCTGGTTTTCCTCTGTCACTCGTACATGTCTAGTTCACCTAGCTAATGAAAATAAAGAAGTGTCCAGTAAATTTTATTACCTAGATTATAATAGTTTAAGCCCCTGATGACTTGATTGATGAATCCTTTCCTCTTCCCTGCTACCAAACGTGGTCCCAAATGATTTTTGAGGATGTGTAAAAGGGTATCTGCCATATTAAGCATTTAATCAGTTGAAACTTTCTTCCTGCCAAGAACTGATTTATCTCAGTTGTCTTCCTTTCCTATTCTGGCTTCTCCATCTAATTTCATTAAATTGCCCTTAAGATACTGAAGGTTGGTATTTACACTAAGTCTGGTGCCCAGCTTGAGGCCATTATTACCCCTCCCAAGTATTTAGTTTCCTATTATCCCCAAAGATACCATTTTCTATTGCTCCCAAACAATAATGGATTCTGTAAGGTAAAGGTTTAATGATATCCACTCCTTGCCACGTTTTGGTGTCTTGATCTCAGATCTGCATTGCTTGTAAACATACAAAGCATCATCTAATATTTGCCCTAATATACTACAATCAAATATTCAATTTAGAATGCTTTCAACTCCACATAACAGAAATACCCAACTCAAAATAGCTTAAAAATTTAAAGTGCAAAGTTTGTGTGAGGAATTCTAAGCATAGAAAACTCATATTTGGATAAATAGAAAAACTGCTCATTAATTTATTTTCCCAGTAACTAATAATTACCAAACACACACATATACATGCACACACATATATGTTTCAATAAGGATTATAGATAACCTAATATAAATCATATGCCATCTTATTTTGAGTCTAAAGGAAGATATATATTAAAATTCCTATCTATATGTCCTCTAAAATAATCTTAAATATATATGAAGCAACACTGATAAAGTTAAAAGAATATAAACAAATACACAAATATAGTCAGAAAATCTAACCCTCTTCTCTTAATAAAAAGTGAAAAAAAGCTGAAAAAATATGTTATTCAATCCCAAATAAATAATAAAGGCAGAAATGATATAAGAAACTAAATTAATGGAATATGGAAGAAAAAAAATATCCTGAGAGAGACTCCCACATATGGAGTCAACTTATTTATGAAATCATCAATACTGCTGTGCCCTGAGAAAATGATGATCTTTTCAATAAAGACCAATTGTGTTAATTGGATCCTTTGGGGGGGAAATTGGATCTCTATATCATAATATTCATAAATGTCAATTTTAGTTGGTTTGTGACAGATAAAGCAGTGAACTTTCAGAAGCAAACATATGAGAATATCTTTATAACAGATGGTAAGCAAAGGTTTCTCAAATAGGGCACAAAAAGCTTTAACCATAAAAGGAAAAGTTATAACACTGACTATATGAATGATTAGATCTTCTGGTCATCAAAATATTCCATTGATAGAGTGAAAAAACTCACATTGAGTGAAGATATTTGCAATACTGGTATCTGACAAAAGACTTACATCTGCTCTATACAAAGAACTCCTAAACATTAATAAGATAAAGCTGCCCTGTTCAGTAGCAAAAAAGGCTTACAAACTTAAGTTACTTCACGCAGAGAGGCTATCTAAATATCCAAATGATGCATGAACATGCATTTAATTTAATTAGTCATTAAGAGGATTCAAATGAAATATAGTGGAATACAACTACACACTTGTCAGAATGACTAATAATAATGCCAAGTGTTACTGGGAATGTGGAATACCTTCAAGTTTCAGGTACTGGTGGTTGGTGAGTAAAGAGACAAAATAATTGACTAATATGCTATGACCCAGAAAGTCTATTTCTTGTTGTATTTTCAGCAGAAATGCATACACCTATCCAACTAAAATCAATTAGAGTGTTCATAGCAGCAATATTCAGAATTGACAAAAATGAGAATGAACAAACCACTACTCCATAATTGATATGGATGTTACCTACAAACATAATATTAAAAAAGAAACCAGATGTAAAGTGCATGAACTCTTCAACATCATTCAGCTACAGTCCGAAAAGAGCAAATCTAATCTAAGATGTTAGAAGTCAGGGTAGTGGTTATCCTGGGAGATATAAGTAGGAAAGGTACGAGGGGATTTCTGGAGTCCTGGTGATGTTGATTTATTGATTTGAGTGCTTATTGTGTTTGGTTTGTGAAAATTTATCCAGTTGTATGTTTACAATTTCTTCATTTTACTTACATATAAAATTTACATAAAACATATCACAATATATTATAGGTGGCTAAATAATAAAATTATGTTATCAGTCGCCTTCTGTATATGTTTTCTAGATAGAGCCACTATATTTTAAACTATTTACTAATATATATTTCAATTCAAAGAAAATAATTTTAAAAATATCTTCAGATATTTTAATCCAGATATTCTATAGCTGATACTATTATATTACCAACCTGTTCATGATATCATGTTAGTACACTTTTTTCCATAGCATCCTCAATTTATTCTGCCGAGCCATAAAATAAGCTAACCAGTGTCAAATAAGCAAAAGCCAAATGGGATTATCTCTGGATGGGTTTTGCCAAAAAAATAAAAACTGTTAAAATTGGACCAAAAAAGATACTATTTCTAAATCAGGGACCCAAATAGACTGTAGTAGACTGCAACTTAGCTCAGTTTAAGCAAGGTGTGAGTGAAACACACAAAAAAATTGTTACATTGACACTAAAAAATCTAACTTTAAGAAATGTCATGGTTTAAAATAATTGATGACAATTATTTCAGGAATTGAAGTGAAAGAAAGAAAAGTAGCTAGAAGATGAAATGTGAAAAAGTAAAATTATAAAAATGAAATTCTACAGTTAGCCCTATGCTTAACTAAGTAGTCTATGGGGAATGAATTTCTTAAATGTAACTAGAGAATGTGAAAAATATGCAGACTATTATATATCATGTTAAAATTTGAAAACAAACCAGAAATGTATATTAGGATACAAAGTGACAATCCTAAAGAACTACAAGAAATTTCAAAACAAACCAGAAACATATGTTAGAAGGGTACAAAGTGATAATCTTATAGAACTAAGAAAAAAATAGAGTTCTTGATAAAATAGAAATGTTAAGGCTTGAGAATAGAGAGCACATCATTCAGAGTGTAAGCATATTGGGTATAAGAGTGATAAAGTTAATAAAATAATTGCATAAAGAAGGGAAATCTAGTTGAGAATAAAATCATAGATATGTCATCAAACATGCCAAATAAAATGAAGGGCATTGGGATGGAATATTTCAAAGCAGCCTTTACTATACCAATAGCCAGTTGTCATATCTGCCAACTATGAACCATACAAAAGATGGATGCCTTTGAAATGTCTTGCTCAATAACAATCCCAAGTGCCACTCAAAATACCGATATGAGAATTTATAGTATAATTTTTGGTTGAAACTAAAATAAGAAATGACAATAAGAATGGAGACAGACATATTTCTTCGCTCGAAGTATATTTATATCCATCAGCAATTGGACTTATTAATTCAATAATTGTTGGAAAGATTGTGTTTAAAATCTATAGTGCTACTGGTGGATAGACATATTTCTTTTTTTTTTTTTAATACGGAACTTTTCACAGGACATCTAAGAGGAGATTTTTCCATTGAATTGAAGGTGATATTCTATATGTTAAAATGTTTATTGTGTTCAAATTAAACAAAATAAAAAGTACAGTTCAAAGGAAAAGTGGATTTTATTATATTAGATAGATTTGGGCAATAGACACATTTTTATCCCTGAATATCAGAAACATTAAACACCAACACAGTGCACATTTCCAGTGCAAGTGTGTTAAATAGATTGTTGAATATGTTTAACTATATTAATGAGAGTATTAGTAGTGAATCCTTCATAAAATATAAGTTAAATTCTCATTTGAACATATTTATGTTTTTAACAGAGTAGGTAGAAGCTAGTCTTTTATTAAAGATATCAGTAGAAAAATAATAGCAATGTAATATAATATCCATTACTTTGTTGTAATATGTTTACATATTTATACATATATATATATTATTTATTTATTTATTTATTTATATTTTGGAGATGTATATATATCTCCAAGCCTCCCCAATTATGAGCTAATTCCTTAAAATCTCTCTCTCCCTCTGTCTCTCTGTCTCTGTCTCTCATATTCCTCATATACTATTTTATTAGGGCACCATGGCCCAGCCAAGTTGACACATAAAATTAACCATCACACTAATGGAAACTTAGAAAGGCAGGAAGGAAGTGGCTGATATAGCCTGTTGACTGGGCAGCTAGTAAGGAATTTTGAAGATGATGAATATTTAATTTAGGTCTTTTTTTTTTTTGAGGTTTGACATGAATACCTTTCTCCACTTCTCCTATATAATAATAAGAAATAGCCACTTTATCCACTAATACATTTGGGTGTGGTGAAAAATCTAACTGGAAAAAGTGTTATTTTTCTATCATGTCAGGCCATGTGAAAAGTGTGACAGCTATAGCAGTCCATTAAAACAGTCCATAACAATAAGTGTATAGGTGTTCTTGGCCGTCCAGCTGCAATACATATCCTAGGTTCTCATCCATAGATATGGCCATTGTCTAGGTTCTTACGGTAGAATGTAAACCACTGGTAACTACCAGCTTTGAGAAAAGATGTGTTCTTACTCCATGCTCTCTTTCCCCTTCTCTCTACAACAATAATCTGGTATATGTGAGTCAGGTTCAGCCACACAGATGACACTAATGCCCTCAAACTTTTGGTTCCTTTCACTCTTAAAAATCATTGAGGGCCTCAAGAGCTTATGTTGTTCAGGTCATGTCTATTAATACCGGCAGTATTAGAAAACAAAACTGAGAAACTTTAAAATACAAATATATTTATTCATTTGCAGTAACAGTAAATGTGTAACATGCTAAAAAGTGAATGGCACATTTTTATGAAGAATAATCTTTCCAGAAAAATTAGTGAGAAAAATAGCATTTTATGTTTTTTCAAATCTCATTAATAACTGGTTTAAGAGAAGGCAGTTGAATTCTCATTTCTAATTCTTTATTCAACTTATGGCAATATGGCAGTATATTGTTTTGGTCAAAATATATGAAGAAAATGTGGTCTCACAGACATGTAGTTGGACAAATAGAAATTTTTTCACAGCCTTTTCCAATAATTGTAAATAGTTTTGATATTCCATCAAAACTTCACAAGCTCTAGTTTGTTAAAAGTTATTCATGATGTGAAATTAGGAACTCTGTCAAAAAACTCTTCCCACTCTGTTACATTACACTTCATACAGCAATGATTTTGATACATCGTGCAGTGTTCTTTTGGAAAAGTTTGGCTTAGTGGACTATATAGATCTTCCAATGTTGACACATGTCCTTAGGTAATACCAGCATTCACATTTGTTAATATCTCCACCAATCTCATCAGAAAAGCCTTTAAGTGTTGGAAAGATGTCACAATCATAGAGGCAGATCTGAGTTTTCCAAAAAAACTTTTTTTGCTTGAAAATTCTATTATTTATTAACAACAAATAGTGTCATTTTTCTCCTTGTAAAATGTTAATTAAAAAAATTACTCTCTATCAAATAACCCAGGCTGTACTTAAGTACATTTATCAACTGTCTTTTTTTCCAAGTAAAATTGGTCTTCTATAACAACAACAACAAATACAAATAACAAAACACACTCACACAAACACAAAAGTAATCACACAGATGCTTTACTTAGAGAAAACCATCATACTGTTCAGTACTTAACAGAATTTCTTTATGTGTATTTATCATTTTGTCACACACAATATTAAAAAGATGTGTACCTAATGATAAAGATTTAATAAAACTAATAATTTTACTATTTCATCAAGGCAATTATTAAGCAACACTATGCATTTAAAACTTTTTTTAATTGTAGTTGCATGGCAGCGAAGAATGCAATGCCTATGTACAAATATAAACACAGGATAAAAAGATAAATAGTACCTTAGTATTAGTATGAAAATTATTTTGACTTTGAAGTCTCCTGAAAATGTCTCAGAAATCCCCGGCATTCTATACACTACACATTGAGAACCCCTGCCCTCAAGGGTGTTAGAAACCCAAAATGAAAGAAATCTGGTTCCCTAAAAACAGGACTGTTGGCTGAGACAAAAAGGAAGATTTTGTTCATTCAAATACTTATTCACAAAGCTCTTTTTTTCTTTTAATAGTTATTCCTTTACTCTAACAGAGATATTGACCTCAGAAGTCAGCTGATGTGACAAAAAAATATTTGGAATTGGCTAAGTTGGCAGCAAGTAAAAACCTATTGCAAACTAGAATTAGACTTCTAGAGTTGATTAGACTTATAATGCTTTGGCAAAAATATTGGATACAATTTTTACTGATAAATACCATGTGCTTTTTGAGATATAGCTCGAGGGAAAGTATCTAGAAAAGTTAGGAGTAAGTGTTTGCTCCTTGCTACTCTAGCAAAGTAGCAAAAGAAAGACATGAGCTCAGGTAAAAAGTTGCCATTTAGTAAGCAGTAATAGAAGGAATATAATTTACAGATTTGGCGCACCATAGTGTCAGAAAACGAAATGTTCCTACTTACAAAGTAGCAGGATATATGCCTGTTCTTCAAGGATTTTCTTTAAGACCTGTTAAGACTACTAAGCCAAAAAAAAAAAAAAAAAAAAGCGGGGTGAGATACCCCTGTGCCATGTATCAAATAAGGATGTATCAGTACCTTCCCACAGACAGTTTATTGTTTTAAATGGCATAGGGTAGCTTCCACTTAAATGAGAGAAAAGTACGTGAGTGCAGAGTAGAAACCAAAAAATAAAGTGAGCTTGAGCATTACATCTACTACCAGCACATAGGGCTGACTTAAAGCAAATTGAGTAGAGGCCTACTAAGTTTTGGAAATTGTATATTAAAGAGATAATAAGCCTGGCCTTCATAGCCCACCCTAAAGACCACGAAGCAAGGCATAGTTTCCAATTCCTACTTCAAAAGGTATAATGGAGGACAATAGACACATATGGTTATATATTATTTACCCTCACAGAGGACAAAGGTACAGTTCACAAAATATAAGGGATGTTATGGACTGAATGTTTGTGTCTCCCCAAATTCATATGTTGAAATTCTAACCGCCAATGTGATGGTATTAGGAGGTGGAGCCTTTGGGAACTAATTAGGTCATGAGGGATCCACTCTCATGAATGGGATTAGAGCCCTTATAAATAAAGAGTCCCCAGAGAGCTTTCTTATCCTTTTCACCACATTAGGACACAGAGAGAAGATGGCCATCTATGAACCATAAGCAGGTCCTCAATACTTTGCAGTCTCCAGAACAGTGAGAAATAAATATTTGTTGTTTAAATTACTCATTCTGTAGTATTTTATTGATGAAGGATAATAAAATTATTCTTGACAGCAGAACCAGGGGTGGCTAGATTGACTAAGGAAATAATTTATCTCACTGATATGGTAGGAAGCTTCATAATTCCTGCCCAGATGAATTTTAAAATTACTGTCAGTTAATAACTGTTTCCCGGTCTTTCCATTTTTAATTGGCTGTTTTTACTAAAGTATTTGAACACTGTATATTGGGATGAATAACTAGTTTTGAGCTACTATATATTGAAAGTGGGTTAAATCTTGGGGGGATGTCATGAGAAGCCACATCTAAACTGATACAGAGGTTTGTACATCATCCAGATATTTGAAGTTTCAAGTGAATACAATAAATATATGAGATTTTGGTCTTCTCACTTTCGGAAGGAGTAAATGTATTCTATGCAGGGGAAGAAGGGTGGTCAGAGGGGTCGACTATGGTGAGACGATTAACATTACACACACACACACACACACACACACAATTTGTTTTTCTCTTCTTCCTTGGAATTTTAGTTGTTGGAACGCAAAGCTTTCCAGGAATACTTTGTTACCTACTTTCTCGTTATACTTGTCCAGTGGAATATGACCAGAAGTAATGTGTGCTAGTGATACCTCAGAATCATAAGTCACGGACTTACTCCCCTCTTTTCCTCCATCCAACCAACAGAACACTACATAGAACAATGTGATATTCTGACCAGCCTGACAACAATAATGCCCTAGAAGATGATGCAGCCTTACAATGGAAGAAATTTGGGCCCTTAAGAGGTCATTTAGAGTAGAGATGCATGCAGACCTGGATAATTCATATGGTCAGCTTCGTGGAGATAAACAGTTTGTATTCAATAAGCCAATGAATTTGTGGGAGTCTTTTTAATAGTAGCTCAGCTTTTGTTCCAACTACGGAAGGGTGGTATAAATGTAACATTTGATATCACAGAAGGCAGAGTCAGAGAAAATATAAAATTCAAGACTCAGGAAATTTGCAGAAATCTTTGAAAAGCTTAAGACTTGAAAACTGTGAAATCCAAGGTTAATGTCGGACATACCTAAATATAAAGAATGAGAATTCCCTAGTGATAAATGTGTCTCACAACTGGAACAAAATATTATCTTTTATCTTCCTATTTCAAATATGGGGTGGAATTGGGTGAGGAACAGAGAGAGAACAGAGCAGCAGAGTGAAATCCAAGAATGAAGTGAAAGTCAGTGATACCAGTGGTGCTGGTTATTTGGTAAAATAAATCATTAACATACATTTTTAAAAAAATATCTCTTAAAATTATGTTAAAATTCAGTATTAAATTCAAATGCCAAGTATACTGCCACCCCATATCAGTCATACATAAATATCACTCTTATCTAGATTTCCAAAGCATAGAGAAAATATGCTACTGCCAAAGATGTTATTAGTTATATGCTTCTGAGTGTTAAAGGACTCAACAGAAAATTTTGAGCAGAAGATTATACTGAAGATAACTGAGGGAAGCTGATTTTTCCCCCTGCTTCTCTACATGTTATAAAACAAAAGACTCAAAAACCTCACTACTCTAATGTTGGTATGCTGACTTCATAATTTCAATAATTTTGTTTTATTTGTATGCTCAAAATTTTCTGGAAAACTGTCTATAATCTTTATTAGGAAAAGAAAAAAACACATATAGAACCCGTGACAGATTGTTATATTGTTATGTAAAGTGTGTTTAATGGGTCTATTATTGGGTAACAAGGTCCTACCTAGAATTTATGGTAAATGCAAGATCTCGATCTCCTTTCTACTAAGTACTAAAGCAGTGATTGCTGGGAAGAGTATAGTTTTTAATTTTTTAAGGAGAGAAGGCAATATTAATAAGGCGTAAGTAGTAGAAGATGAAGTGGGTAGCATGCATAAAACAAAAGGAAAGCTGAAGTTGACAGGTATTCAGAGAGAATGCAGAAGGACTTTGGACCATGGCTATTCTTACTACTGAATGTCAGGGAGGAAACAAAGGCAACTTAAATCCTCACAGTACAAGTTCCATTCAAAAATATTTTGAAAAAATTGAATATTCTGGCTCCTACGTGAAAAATTCCTCCTCAAGTAAAACTCTCTATAAAATATGTTGTGATAGAAAACTTTGGTATACAGTGTTGTGACAATCCTGTAAATCCTAGAAAACACAAATACAAAAGTATTATTTTTCATTTGCTTTATAGAGCACATTTGGGGTATATTACTGTGTATGATATATGAAAAAGTGTTACAGATCTTTTTTCTTAGGGTCTTTTGGTGGCTTAGTAACAGAG
The DNA here is from genome assembly GCF_949752795.1 of Hyperoodon ampullatus. Taxonomy (NCBI): domain Eukaryota; kingdom Metazoa; phylum Chordata; class Mammalia; order Artiodactyla; family Ziphiidae; genus Hyperoodon; species Hyperoodon ampullatus. The sequence goes on from NC_136914.1 coordinate 149,686,320, forward strand.
AAATGAAAGAAGTAGTAAAATAGGTCACCAGTAAGTGAGGGATTTTCTTGTTTTTTATATCGGGAAATATTGTTTGAGGATAATAATAGATATAAATCATGGATATGTTGTACATTACCCTGAGACAGCCAAAGCTCTGTGAGCATTACCATTTTTTTCTCTCATTCTTCCTCCTACGGGGAGATGTTAAACATAAAGTAAGCCATTTCTCTTATGTTTCCATAAATGTTAACAATTTTTCTTAATAGCCTATGAGTACTTCAAGTTATATATGAAATTAAATAACACTCATTGCACATTTAGAGGTACTGTCAATGTTTATCTCAACAATAATCACTATTTTGGGAATTCCAAATGCAAATGAGTCGTTCTTTTTCTGCAAACAAAATGAAATATAAAAGGTATTACTTCATTAAAGTTTTAATTTTATGTTTATGGTATGTGTAAGTATCTAGGACATTTAATTTAGACTGATTTAGGTAATCACTTTGCAGGTGTGCTACATTAATTATAATCACATTAGTGATATTCTAATTATGTTTGCTTGCATAACACAGCTTAGCTTTAAATCATTGAGGATTTCTTTTCTTAGATATTAGAAGACACAAAAGCACTACAATGATTTATTTTCCATGATGAAATGCATGACTTTGGGTTCTGTTTCCAGATATTCAGAAAATAATTATTAACTGTGAACAAAGTACATTTAAAAAAATTCCAATACCTGAAGGCACTGGAGAGTAACCAAAAGGAAAACAAAACCAAACAAAAACCTAGAAATGAATAGATGCTTAAGAGAAGGTAACTGTATAATAGAATATTTACATTTATATGACTTTCCGCATAAAGGCACAATGAAGTTTGCACACTAGAGAGCAAGTAGAAATCCAGCAAAAAGACATGGTTTTGCTGGTTACAAAGTTAAGAGCTTCCAGAGCTGTTGTTAAATAAGGGGACAGATTCTAGTAAGAAAAGGGTCATGAAAGAGGAAAGTTCCACATAAGTTAGAGAGAGATCAAGCTTTCTAAGGGAAAGGAATAGCTAAATGATTGAAAAACCTAAGCTGCTGCCAACCACAGGGAAGACAATGTTTGAAGTATAAGTGTAGTAAAGATGACATTACATAGACCAAAATCATCCATATACAGAAGAAAATAACAGAATCAAGCACTTCTAAAAATTTGCCATTTACAGTGCCTAGTCTAAAGTAAAAATGAACAAACAAAAATACTAGGCATGAGAAGAAGAAACATTAAGCTATAGTTAAGATAAAAAGCAATCAATACAAACTGACCCTGAGTTGGTAGAAGAATTGGAATTAGCAATTGAGTAATTGAAGGAAAATATGGATATAATAAATTAACAGGTAGAAAACTACAGTGGAGAAAGGAAAATTATTTTTAAAAGTATATAAATTATAGAACAAAAATATACACTACCTGTAAAAAAAATATCCAATGAATAGGATTAACAATAGATTGGAGATAGTAGAAAAATGGGTAATTGAAATTCAAAATAATCCATAAATATCCAGTGTGCATGACAACTTAAAAAATAAGAAAGGATCACTACTAAGATGTGAAACAGTATCAGACATTTAACATATGTGCCACTGGAATTTCAGAGACAATAAGAAAGAAAAAAATATTTTTTAAAGGGTAGAAAGTTCCCAAATTTTGTGAAAACAAAAACCTTCTTATATAAGGAGTTCAGCAGCCCAAACCAAGATAGACAGGAAAAAATAGTAAGATAAACAGGTACAACATATAAAATTGATTAAAAACAGGGAGAAAACTTTGAAAGTAGTTAAACAAAAACCACATTATATATAAAGTAATAATGATACAAAAGAGGGCTCGATTATCAAGTTTTGTTAATATTTCTTCTAGGCATTTCCCCATTTAAACTTAGACTTAAAAATTGTTGGCATGTAGTCATTGATGATATTCTCTTACTGTCTCTTCCATCTCTACTGCATCTATAGTTATCCCTATCCCCCATTTTCTTGTATAGGTTAAGTCTTTGTTCTGTCATTCTTACAAAAAAAATTTTTTTTTCGGTAGATATTTATGAGCTTTCTAAATGCTATGGTTTTCTCTAGGAGAGTGTAAGATTATGAATGTGGCATGAATTTATATTTTCACTCACCCTAAATGTATTAGAGCTTCCCAGATTCAAAGTGAACTGTATGAAAATAAAGCAACATATAATTTCCAGAAACAGTTTAAAATGTGGTCAATAATTCTTTAATAGGGAGATTACAAAGAATTTAGAAAGACCACCTCATAAGTCTCCAAGTTAAGGTTAAGACAAATAGAAAAAGATATAATATATAAGTTAAACTGAAAGTAGAGATATACCTTAGTGGTTTTTTTGGTCTCCTTGTAACTGAAAACATGCCCACAAAGACAACTACATGGAGCTATTTTTTCAGTCCCAAAGGGTATTAGATTTAGTGATGCATATTATGTTTATTTTTAAATCAGATCAGAGATAACAATGAATTCCATACCATTTACAGCAAATAATTTGATGACTAAAAATATTTATCAAAAAAGAATCAGAGTAATGAATGGTAGAATGATACCTGCTTTCTTTTCCTGGCTGTGCTTTCCTGTTAAAGCTGCCAACAAATATTTAAATACTGTTCCTGTTAGGGAAAAATATGATATACTCAAGAAAAGAACAGTACATGATCACAATATTTTTCAGGCTAGCAAAGCAGTAATGTGTCAGAAATCAGAGGAAATAATGTAGATTTAAAATTTCTGAATAAAAGAGAGTGGAAAAAACACTGCATTGCAACATTGGTTTTTTTCTTAAGGAATCCATAGTTCTTTTAATAGATCCACTCAACACCCCACCCCAAATGAATTATAGTTTTCACGTCTGTGAAAATATATAACGACTTTAACATTATTTGTTAATAAAAAGTTACGTTTCCTCACAAAGTTGTATTTTTAATTCTTGATTTAGACTTATGTTTACCCTCAACTTCACAGTCTCCTGTTCATACACCTAGTATAGAAGAGAGAAGAGCACTCTAATGATCCACAATTTGAATCAGGTTTCAGATGGATATTAGTATGATCTTCTTGCCCAATGGGTAACACCAAAATACTATAATATTTTACTAAGTTCATTCAGTTTTAACATTAAGTCCAGTTTAAAGCATTTGAAATCAAACTTTGAAGTATTTAAAATGCACATTAATTGTTAATCCCAAGTTAATGATTTAGTTTATTAATATACATGTTGAAGAGAAGTGTATGATATAATTGCTTACCATTATTTTTTATGAAAACTTTTTTTATTACTACCTAGTAGGAAAGTTCAGAAAACATAATCCCAGTTAATTTGCCCTATCTGTAATTCTGCTTTTTAGATGAATCTAAGTTTTTATGTTTTTATTTTAATTATAAAATTAAATCACATGAATCAGTAAATAAAACTTGGAACACATATAGGGCAATTCATAATTATAATAATTTGATCATCATTGATATATGAACAATTAAAATAAATATGACAGAGGCTGTGACAAAAATTGAGCTTTTAAAACTTATAATCATAGATACGGAATGGTAAAATAACAAATTTGAAATTAGTCATGAAATTTAAACATTTTCATAAGCAGCATATATTACTATAATAAGCCCAACAATAAATGGAAAAATTTCTGCTTAATATGATGCCTAATACATCTCCTATCAATTTACCTTTAAAATGACCATGATGACATATAATAAAGGAAAATCCAATCCATGAACTTGCAAATAAATTCAAGTGAAGGTAAAATAAAAATGCCTGGGGAAATTTTCTGCTAATCACAACATCAGTAATTGGAATTCAGTTACAAGGTACACACTCTCATGTGTAATTAGACAAGATGCTCCAGTGTAGGTAGAGATGGACATTGGTTTGTTCCTGTTGTTTCATTCTAACTTGAGATTGCAGGGGATATAATAACTAGAATATAAAGAAATCATATTTAATGCGTGGTGTGTAGGAGCTATCTTGTAAATCAGCTAGATAAAAATTTCAACCTTCAATCCATGTGTTAAACTCTACATAGTTATCAGGGTTAGTTCTTTTAACTTAGCAACCATTTCGAGGCATTTATGTTTATAATAAAGTTTGAAGTAGAAAGGAACTTTACAACATGTTGCATCCTGGTACAGCATAAAAATAAATAGTTGCATGAAAATGCAAAGATCAAAACAAGAGAGGGTTTTAAAATTATTATATTAGTAAGAGAAAGTTCATTAAGCTATATCTATTCCCTAGTCTTGTCAGAGGTCAGGCTATACCACAGAACACCAGTATATGGATGCCTGGTAGTCTAAACAAGTAATTTGATTTGAGGATTGTATTTGAGCGATCAGTACTCAAAATATGTAAGTTGAAAGTGAAGGGAGCTAAGGATATCCCATGAGTGTTGCTTGTTGAAAACCACCAGGGCTGAGCAGAAACATTTACAGTTATAAACTGTGGCAGACCAACCAACCCTAGAATAGTCCCAAGTTCATGTCCTATACTCTCCTTGAGTATGAGAAGGTCCTATGCCTAGAATATGGCAATGTTGATGTGAGGTCACCCTCATGTTTCTTTTATGCTATTTATAGTCTCTGTCACACTTGTATGAGTGAGAAAAATGACTCTCTCCTTTGCTGGTTTTGAAAAATGAGCTGCCTTGTTGTGAGTGGGCCAGTGGAGAGGGACATGTTCCAAGGAAATGTGGGAAGCCCCTAGGAGCTCAGTGGTACCTTGCCAGTAGCCAGAAAAAAACAAAAGGATGCTCATTCCTCCAGACACAAGGAGATGAATTCTGCCAAGAACCCACGGAAACTTAGGGGCAGATTTTTACCCAAAAAATCTTCTGATGTGATGGTAACCCTGGCTCCACCTTGATTGCAGTCTTGTGAAACACTGAATCAGAGAACCCAGCTAAGTTGTGTGCCCAGAACTCTGACCTATAGATACTATGAGATAATAAATATATGTGGCTTTTAGCTATTGTTTGTGGTAATTTGTTTTCACAGCAAGAGCCAACTAGTACAATGATAAAGTCTTTACAAAATAAAAATCACAAATGAGAGGGAAAGTTTCCTTTGTAACCCAGTAATAATAAGATATAGATAAAAATCATTTTCTATAAGAAATACGTAAAATACTTAGTTGATATTCTCCAGGTATAAGAGATGTTGGTTTTATGAAACAGAAGAAACCATTAAAGATAAAAAAAAAAAATTCAACAGTTTGATAAAAGGAGATATGTAAAAAACCTACTTATAATTTTTAAATGCAAGAAATATAAAATGCAATAGAGAGATTTTAAAATACACCAAACACTACTTAAGTAAAAATAATCAGGGCTCCATAGAAATACAACAAATTTCTAAGAATAAATGCAAGGACTTCTCATAATAGATGGACGGTACTGGGCTTAAATGTGACCTGATTACTCTACCTTTAAAAATTTTATTCCTCTCTCACATTACTTAGCCTTCTTACTATTTTATTGTGTCACTAGAAATTGTCATCTTCAAATGTGTTATGTATTTTACTTATTCACTAAGTTTATTAAATGCTTCTACGGGAATAAAAGGTTTCTGCATGCAGAATTTTAGTTTGTTTGTTCATTGATGTACCCTAAATACCTAAAACAGAGCATGACTTATCCTGGGTACCCAAGACATATTTGATCAATAAATGGAAATAAAATAGAGAGAAAAGAAAATGACAAATAATAAAAACAAGAGAGATAAGGAGCAGAACAGAAAAAAAATCATAGAAAGCATCCATTAGTTTTCAGAATTTTTTAGTCCACAGCTCATCAAACTCATTAATTTCCTATAAGCACTCATTATGTAGTTGGTTCTAATGAGTGCTTAAAAGTAAAAGAATTTGGGGCTTCCCTGGTGGCGCAGTGGTTGAGAGTCCGCCTGCCGATGCAGGGGACACGGGTTCGTGCCCCGGTCTGGGAGGATCCCACATGCCGCGGAGCGGCTGGGCCCGTGAGCCATGGCCGCTGAGCCTGCGCGTCCGGAGCCTGTGCTCCGCAACGGGAGAGGCCACAGCAGTGAGAGGCCCGCGTACCACAAAAAAAAAAAAAAAAAAAAAAAAAAAAAAAGTAAAAGAATTTGTATGCAGATGATGAGGTATGGAAGTTATTTTTCCTATTATTTTCAAATGTTCAATTAAACATTAATAACCTTCCATTCAATTATTAGTTAAATTATATTAATTAATTAATAATTTTATTTGTTTATATTATAATAAATTATAAAATCAAATACAATATTAGTATTATTTATGAAATATTTTGGTCCTTATAAAATTGCTGATGTAGCATTGCTATTTTACTAATTTATATATTACGCATTTTAGATTTGCTTTGATCTAATACTTATCAAGCCAAATATTTGCTTATCTTTCATTACATGGCAATACAAGTTAGATTACTTCGATTTGATAATTTCATAGTTTTCATTTATTTGATGATTTGGAACAGTTTCTGCCAAAAAATGTGTCTATTTATTTTGATATCAGCACATTGCATTCAGAGCTGTAACTACTTGAAATACAGCTCAACAGCTGCTCTTCACTTTGCTTAATGTTTTGTTTCATGGCCTGTGTTCTGCATCTTACTGTTTTATAAATTATTTTTCTATTCCTTGGGAACATCTGGTATTCTTTATTACATTCTAAACTGTGTTGATTTGTCTGAAGAATAGCATTTGTAGATTTGGAATACTTTCAGTTCAGAAGTTTATTTTAATTTTGATAACAGTAATTTGGAAACTACACTTATTTATAGTTAAATATGCTTCTGCAAGTGACCTTACATTCTGGGAAAGGAAAACACAGGATTTCAGGAAGTACAATTATTTTATGGTGATATCTGTTAAAGATAAAATGTGATGACATACTGTCTCTTGTAAGTTCCTCAAGTAGTAAAAATTTACTAGTAATATATATTAAATACTCATTAAGATCACAGCCCTGCATTTTCTGTTTTGTTTTATTGATATAAAGTTTCAATCATATCTTTGATGTTACAAATTAATGCACGTAATCTTCTGCAACACTACTTAATCTTAACGTGTTTCCATGGTTATAGGTAGCTTTACTCTTAATTTTACTTGTATCCATCAATGTAAATAACAATTTTAGAAATGATCATACTCTTTAATTAATAATCAATTAACAGGTATTTTTTGAGCATTGAGGACACTCAACACAAAGCATTAGATTTATGTGGAATAGAAATAAACAAGACTTACTCCTACCATCAGTAATGTTGTAATCTACCTAAAGACAGAACTCATATAGAGTTCAATTGGTTATGAATTCCAGAAACATTCAAAGAATAGAGATACAAATTGTGCAATAGATATTTGAAGAAGCCTTAGAGAATGAGGGACTCAGATTTTGAAGGCTATATCATATTAAAATATAAAATGAAAATAATGAAAGCAGGAAGGATGTTTTTACATTGTTCATAGTGAATTTCAATTGTTGATTGACTATCCTAATGGAAACATTCAGCTTGGAGTTGTAGCCTGGCTAGTGAGTACATCATAGAGATAAATATGTATAAACATGTATTGTTGTGTTATAAGACAGAGTTTGATCTGGTATTGCATATCCAAAAGAAACATAATTGATTTTGTAAATTTACCTAATTTTTACTCCCTTCCCTTTCCTTTGGTTCCTCCATTTTTTTAAAATAAAATGATGATACAATTAAAAACTGAATTTTGATGACCTTTTATAATTAATTTTAAGAAATACGAATATGTACATTGGACCACTATTAAAATAAACTTATTATTAAAGAAAACTCTAAGCATGTGTGGTTTCAGAATGTAGATACCTTTTCAGAATGTTTTAGTTATTTATAAAGATTTGTTATTTTATATTTATTTTTGCAAAATTAACAATAACGTATGCAGTCTGCATGGATGTTTGTATACTTTCTATTATGCTTACTGCATGTTCAGAGTTTTTAAGATTTATATTTTTAAGAAAGGAAACAATAGAAATATGTTTTGAAAAACTCATGCCAAAAAAGACCAACGGTTCCCTTAAGTACTTTAGGTAACTTTTATGTTTATTTACTTATCGCCATAGTTGACACATTATTTTAATTTTGGAAAATGATCAGATTAACCAGAAAGCACCTTTAAAAACTTACACCAGGATTTGGGAAATGTAATTGTTATCTAGCATATGATTTTACATGCCTTGATAATTATTCTCTTCTTCAAGCTAAATGACTTACATGAATGAAAATCTTATTAAATAAAAAAAGTAATGCCACCTTTGTCATAAAGTGTTGATGAATATGTATTGTTTTCCCTGGGCTTGTCCCTGAGCTATACTCAAAATGCTGCTGAATTCAGAAAGAATTTGGCCTGTATATCCTTAAGTTTAGGACACATAATAGCATGGAGACTGTTGTCTGGCTCCCACTTTGTGATTTTTATATAGAGGAGACTGGTTGGAGGAGCCATAGAGACTGGTTGGAGGAGTCATAGATGTCAGCATAAAGAGAGAGGGCAGAGGTGGGCAGCCTGAGCTACCAGTGTTTGGCATACATTATACAATGTGGCACGTACAGTACATTTCCTGTGTGCCAACTAGATCCAGAAGAAGATAAGAGACGATCACTATTGGTACCCATCAAAAAGGGGCAGCCTTCTTCTGTTGACAAGACCCCAGAAATCTATCCTGTAAAAACAGACAGTACATTCCCCAAGACAGTAGTGCAGTGTTCTTTGATAACCTCTGAAGAACTCACACCTTCATCCGAAAGGGGAGTCAACATTTATTAGTTGAAGGTAGACTGTGAAATGGGAAATATGTATAGGATAAACCCTAGAGTAAAAACTAAAGTGTTTAGAAAAAGAGGTACTAATAAACCAATAACAGAGATACAAAAATGGAATCATAAGAAACGCTTAATCCAACAATAACAGGACAAAAGGGAAAACAGAAATAATAACATATAGGAAAAATAGAAATCACTAATTTAACTGCAAAAGATAATAAAATCAAGCATTTTTACGGTACTTTGTATTCATGAGAACATTTGGGAAAGGTGCACAAGGGTGTGCTGCACCAAGCAACTGCTTACTGAAAAAGAGCTGTGCTAGCTATTAGCTTAGAGGAGTTACTCTTTGAAGAAGGTCATTACATAAAGTTAAGAGGAAGAATTTACCACTGCTATATAAAATTAATAAATCAAGAAGTTAAAATAATATCAAGGATTTAGAAGATTTGAAAGGCAAAATTAACATATGTAATCTAATGGACATGTGTGTAGACACATGCACACACACACACACACACAAACACACACAATTCTTCATTCAATAATTAGCAAATCCTCAAAATTAAAATTGTTGCATGTGAGCACAATGGCTTGAAGTACCTTCAAAATCTGGTCCCTGACTGTGTCTTAACCCTCTGCTCTGTTTCACTTTGAATAGCAGTGGACTTTTGATTTCTTGAAGATAAGGTTTCCTTTTAGACTCTGTTACTACAAATTCAGTCTCCTCTATCTGGAAAACTCTCTCTTCACAGTTCTAACACACCACCATCTCCTCTTCATGCTTTAAAGTTCTACACAGATGCTATTTCTGCAGGGAGTCTTCCTCTGGCTTCTGGTTAAAGTCAAATATATGTTTCCTCAGCATGTTTCACTTTCACTTTTTTATGTACTCTGTAATTACTTTAAAAATGGTCTTTATTTTTCCCACTAGACTCCTAAAGGTTAATATCATATTTGCTAAATTCATCATTATATCTTTTGTTCTGAGCATAGTAATTGGCACAAAATAGACTCTCAAAAATGTTTTGAACTAATGAATAAGTAATCACATTGGTATTATGAAAGGCATATATTACATAAAAGATATTGTTAGCATTTCTAAACTTATATTCATAAATATATTATGAAATTATATTGTTCTACCACTTTTGCACATACCCTTTAAATCTAATTCTAACATGATTAAAAGCCTAACCCAAATGCCTCATTTCAGAAATTATCCTAACCCCTACCTAGTCTCTACTTCCCAATGCAAGTAATATTTCCTTCCTCTCACCTTGATTTCATTATCAACACTTATATTAAAACAAGTTACAGGATCTACTTTTCTCTATAGCTACTTTCATACACATCTTTGTTACTAAATTGCTTTGAGAGACTTAAAGTAGGGTTTTCGTCATTGCCTGAGTTGGCACTAACGCTCACTCATTATTTGTAGACTACAAACTGAATGAGATATGATGTCAGTATTTCCAAATTGTATGTAGGTACTCCAAGTGGTCAATAGAGCACTTGGTAAAATGGTTAAATAAATTCATTAAATTAAATAACAAACGTGATAAATTATATGAACATTCCCAAATATCTTGGTATGATATACCTTCCCCTAGGTATCAGTGGGGCCCTGACCACTGGCTGCTCCCCTGTGTACCAGATCACCTCCTGTGACCCTTCACATTTATGGCTCACTAAGTCCAACCCAGTGTGCTGCTGATTCTTGCCTCTTCTTCATCCAAATTAAGTTACTCGTTCTGAATCAGAGAAGCAGCCTCACCTATTGAAAAGGTTATGTCCTTGTAGATGGGAGTACAAATCCTAGCAACTGTATATAACTTTCGGCAAATTGTCAAAATGGTACAAACACCAAATGGTGGCACAAACTACAACATTCGTACTAAATTACTGTATACATATAGCACACTTGAGAACACTGCCGACAAAATGTATCCAATAGCTGGCAAATACTAGGAATTCAAACAAGTATAGGGATTACTGTGACTGCTCATTCATGTAACACTCCTTAGTACAGTTCTTTGCCTTGTGTCTATTTCCTACTCATTGTTTATGTCTGGTCCCTGAGAATGCTTTCTATTTCCTTCACAAATCCCTTCTTCTTAAGTGCTCCAGTCAACGAAAGTAATACAACTTAGGTATGTTTAAAAAATAAGTAAGATCTAATACAGCTGTGAGTGAATTAAAAAATGGAAGTTACAGTAAAAACTGAGAGGAATTAAGATAAGCTGTATGAAATGAGGTATCATGTTTAATAAGTTAAAAACCTTACTCAGCAGCCTTAATGTCTCTGGAAGCAATTTAGTTTCGCCCAAAGACATTTTGACTTATAATAACCTATTTTAGCATTACCTTAGCATATCCCGTGAGAATCATTGCAGTTTACTAGAGTCACAGAGCTGAGCTGTACTGATTGGCTTCACTCCATTCAGTATCTGTCAGTTGAAGAAAAAAAAATCCTTACATGCACTGGAGCATATGCCAAATAGAATACCTGCAAAATTCTCTGTTAAAATACAGCAACAATAAAAAATGCAAATCCATTGTATATACTGTAAATTACTTTAAAAGGCATACTAATATTAGATAGTTTTCTTCCTCAGGATGACTACAAAAGGGCTGCTTTTCTGTATTGTGGACGTCAGTATAAATGCATCACTTTCAACGAGAGCAATGTGCACAAAAATTTAAAATACACAGAGGAGATTATTCCAAACCTAACCTTCTTTTAACACTCCTGTGAATTTCTGTGTAATTAAAATTACAAAACGTAGCAGTGAATACAGATGTTTGCAAAAATTCTTTCATAAACTGAGGTTTTGAACTGCTGGTAAGTGCAGCAATATTTATCCTGGCAGTTATGACTTATTAAGTGTTGCTTCCAAAAGGTTAGCTCTTACTGCCAGAATATCTTTTGAAAACTTTCAGTTAGATAGTGAGAAAAAGCAAATTATCTCTTTAGATTTTAGTTTTCTGCTACTGTTTCATTTAAAGTGCAAATTTCTCTCATCTGTGCATTTTATTTCTCACCTCTTCTCCTTTGGTTCTGTGTGGTTATCAGTTGACAGCAAAGTCACTTTCTTAAACATGTCATTAATCTATGCACTTAGTATTCTAAATATTTATAAAGTTTGAGATTATTTAAAATATAGTGGATGAGCATGGGTCCTGTCAGTAATTTAGAGGCTAAACATCTTTACACAAATTCCAGAATGAAAACCAAATAAAATTCACAATGAAGTTAATCTGACTCGTATTGACAAGTGTGACTCTCAATGGCTGAGAAGTAATTAGGTACAAGTGATAAAAATGTGCTATAAATGACCACAATTAATAAATAGTACTCTTCCACAAAGAAACTAAGTTTTGTGTTGTTGCTGTTGTTATTTGCAAAGAAGTGTGGTCATGGGAGGGAAAAGTTACTGGAACTGCTTCTTCACTTGTGAAACAAGAGGAATTGATCTTTTTTTTTTTTTTTTTTTTTTTTTATTCTATACCAATCTCTGGGGTTTAAATCCATGCTTTTGTGTCTTTTGGGGATTTTATGTGAAAAGGCTATCCATGTTCATCTAATTTGGCCCATGGACAAAATCGATTGGTCTGCTCTATATCTCAAGAATTACACACATGAACCTGTGAGCAGAGGTCTCCCAAACACATTACAGTGGTGGACTTTCAGCTACCAACATGGTTTATTTATGTTGGTTTACTACTCTACTCCAGGTTCTGTTTCTCTTTTCCTCTGTAGTTCTTTCCACTAAGAAAGAAAACTGTTAAAAGAGTTTTTATTGAATACTTTTCCAAAAATATATCTTATCGAGTTTTCTGAAAAACATATCAATTAAATTTGATGTCATAAGCCAACATAACTTTGACTTAAAGAGAACTCTATTAATTTGCCAACTTCCAGCTCTCTTAGCATCACAATTGTTTCTGGAGTATAATCTCAGGGAGTACATCAAAGATTTATAATCCTCATAAAGGCACAAATAAATTATCCTTATTGATAATGAGGAATATCTGCTAAACCTAAAATCTTCTATTTAATATTCAATTATGTAATAACAGAAAAAATATTCTGCAATGAATTTAACAAATTGAATAGGCAAGGTTAAAAGTTTTTTTTAGGCTTTCTAGGTTCAGCAAGGTAGGAAGTGATTTAGTGCAATATGACAGCTATTTGCTTTTTCAGGGGAAAAGATAGCTGCCCCCAGATGGTTTTTAAGAACTCATTAGGAAACAAAGGTGACAGGTGGTGCTTTCTTATTATTAGGTACAATAGTTAGAGAAACTTCACCTGAAAAAAAAAAAAGAAACCTCAGTGAGTGCCTGGATCTAGCATTTGGATCGACTAAAGGCACAAAGCCACCCATACATGCTTATATGTTTTTTGAAATCACAGCATTATATATGGAATTCTACTTTGCTTTGCTAAATAGCATCTGCATGTAGAGTGAAAAAGCATCCCTATAATAATTAGAGAAAAAATATACCTTTTCCTGCATGTTTCAAAATAAACTCCAACTCTCAGAATTGTGAGGCAATCCTATATTTTCCCCTAGCATTTAAGGAATTCAAATATCGATAACAAAAGGGAAATAATTTTATTATGGGGAAATCACAGAGGGGAGATTTAAACTGGTGAGAGCTGATCCTCTAGAACCTTGAAATTAAAAGTGTAGTTGGAACCAGCAGCTTCAGTGTTACTTGGGACTCCATTAAAAGTGCAGATTACATTTTGCCAAGAAACACTTCTTTAGGTAAACATTAAGCATACTGAGAAAGCAGAGTTTAATAAAAAGGGGAGAGCCTGAGGGAGATGGGAGCAGAAGATAAATTTAACACATCTAATCTAGATATTTCTTTTTTTTTCTTCTTCTTTTTAAAAAAAAATTATTGGAGTATAGTTGATTTACAATGTGTTAGTTTTAGGTGTACAGCAAAGTGAATCAGTTATACATATACATATATCCACTCTTTTTTAGATTATTTTCCCATATAGGTCATTACAGAGTATTGAGTAGAGTTGTGCTCTACATTAGGTCCTTGTTAGTTATCTATTGATATTTTATATATATTAGTGTATATATGTCAGTCCAAATCTCCCAATTTATCCCTCCCACCTTCCCCCCGGTAACCATTAGTTTGTTTTCTACATCTGTGACTCTATTTCTGTTTTGTAAATAAGTTCATTTGTACCATTTTTTTGTTCGTTTTTTAGATTCCACATACAAGCGATATCATATGATATTTGTCATTCTCTGTCTCACTTACTTCACTCAGCATGATATTCTCTAGGTCCATCCATGTTGCTGCAAATGGAATTATTTCATTCTTTTTGATTCCATTATAGATATATATGTACCATACTTCTTTATCCAGTCCTCTGTCATTTACTTTAATACTATTTTCTGCCTTCATTGTAAAGGCTTAAAGTGTACTGCATTGCCATCTTGATCACCTTGTTACTCCCTACCTTGTATCTTGGTCTAATATTTCCTTCTTTTTTTTCATTACTGCTTCTTTTTAGCCCTACCAATAAATGCTTCAAATCCAAGACCTTAGCTCACAATTGTTTTTTAATTCTCTTTCGTTAGTAGCTCTTGTAGTTTTTCATATCACCTCTAAGTTATTTATTCTCAGTGTTCTGCTCACCACTTTTTCCTTAAAATTGATCACAGAAATAGCTTCCTACGCAGTATATTTCTACTTTGATGTTTAAGATTTCAGATAAGTGTCTAAATCCATTTATCACAATCCCTTAAAAAACTACTTTCTCTTCTCAAACTAACACTTGCTTTTCTCAATCCTGCCAATCAGACCAAATTCTAATTCTAAAAATTTCTCTTCCATTGTCCACTATATGTACTAAATTTCTGATATAAGGTAAATTACATTTAATATAAAATTTAAGGTAAGTGATATAATGTAACAATTTATTACATGGGCCCATTATTTTTCTCCATACCCATTCTAACAATTCTGACTTCTATCTCACTTCTAGAATATTCTAACTTAAAGCTAGATAGTCTTTCTAATAATATCTTTTCATCACATCTATTTAATTTTCTCAAAATCGCCACTTCCATGTTACTAAACACTAAAATATACTTAATATATTCTTACCCACTTTGAGTCTCAGTACTATGCCTGATTTTGAAGAGCCTTTATAATATTCCACCTGGTAGCCTGGATAATTCTTTGAGTAATGTTAATAATTCCTATTCTAGATTATCATGGGTTTGTTTTAAATATCAACTGGCATGGTGTATATAAAAACAGTTTTTTTAAGGTAATAGATTATTTTTTAGAGACTTTTTAGGAGGTTTCCATAAACATTGAACAGAAAGCACAGAGAATCGCCATACGTCCTCTTCCCCACCAACCCACATACAGTTTCCCCTATTATTAACATTTTCCATTAGTTCAGTGCATTTATTATAATTGATGAACCATACTGGTACATTATTATTAGCTAAATCCGTAGTTTACATTAGAGTTCAGTCTTTGGGTTGTACAGTTTTGACAAATATAATGACACGTATTCACCATCACAGTGCTGAACAGAATAGATTCATTGCCCTAAATATCCCCTGTACTCAACCTACTCCCAGGCAACCACTGACCTTTTTACACTCTCTATTCTGATGATACCATCAAAGGCATTCTTTTTTTTATTTTACAGTGTTTTTTATTTCCAACATTTCCTTTTGTTTCTTCCTTAGAATTTCCATCACTCTGCTTATATTACCCATTTACTCTTGTATGTTATCCATTTTTTCTACTAGACTCCTGAAAATATGAATCGTAGTTGGTTTCAAACTGCCGTCTAATAATTTCAATATCTCTACACTATTTGAGTCTGTTTCTGAAGGTTGCTTTGTGTCTTCACACTTTGTTCCACCTTTTCACATGCTTTATAATTTTTGTTTAAAGCTGCACATTATACATTGCATTAAAATTGAGATAAATGGGCCTTTAGTATAAGATTTTATCTTTATCTGGTTAGAAGTATACCTGTGTTTACTGTTTGCTGTAGCTGTGGTGTCAAAGCCTAAAATATTCTCTAGTTCCTTAGTTTTTCCCTCCTCTGTTGTCTTTGGGTTTCCATAGATATTCCTTCATAAATAAGGTGCAAGACTTGCAATTCATTCAGCTGTAATCTCCTGTGATCGTATAGAAGGTCTATTGATGTGTTGGTATGGTATAGTATAAGGAGAAACATTCTTATAGTCCTATGATTAGATCTCAGTCTTCTAATGAGCTGGTGTCCCAGGTCTGTGACCTTCGCAAGGGCTGTTCAGTTCCCCCGACTCAGGTAAGACCAGATAGAGGACACTGGAGTTGGGTATTTTCCTTCCTCTTAGCTACCATTAGGTTTTTGAAATATGGAAGTTATTAGGCTTTGATAAACTAGTGTCCCTTGAGGGAAGGCTGTTGTTAAGGAGACCATACCACTCTGGGCAGCTTTTCCTGTGACATCGAGTCTCTGGTGGATCTAACATGAGTTTTTGTTTTCAGTTTGTTCAACAGTTTTTCTTGTGGTAAGGATGTTGGCAGCAACTTCCAAGTCCTTTGCCTGTTGGACCTGAAAACGGGGCTCTGTTTTTAATTTATGTTTTACTTAGTCAAACATGTATACATATATGTGTATAAAATTATAAAATGCAATATAATCTAAATAATTATAATAAAAGAAAAATCAGTTCCTTTCTTTTATCCTCCAACTCTGATTCCTATTTTTCAGAAACAACTGCTTTCAAATATTTTAGGTTTTTTCCTTATATTTATCTCCATGTTACATATAATTGGCTTATATAAAAATTTCTTTTTAAGATTCTGATATCAACTGCTTCTATCAAAATTTAGGATACAGCTTTCATATTCCCTTCTCCTATACCTTTTCCTACCACACACTTATCACTTTCCTCTATTGTCACAGTTTAGTTATAATATTTGGTTAGCGTAATCCATACTGCATATATTGTTATACCTAGAAATACTTTGTCTTTATTTTTCATTTGTTTACTTTTCTATGTACTAAATATTATTCCAAGTTTAAGCTCTTTTTCAGCAATAAAAATGTCTTCTCAATGCAATGTAAAAACCCCAGATAATCTAGAAATATTACTTTTTCTTTATGGTTAAGTTACTCTGGGAGGTCCATTCTCTGCTTCTTTCTGGAGTAATTCTCTCTATATCTGCTACTCGTGTTTAATTTCTAAGCCTCTACATTTTTTTAATGTATATGTTTGTTTGTTGCTTGCTTATTGTTTGTTCCATGCTTCCTCCTTTTCATACCATCAGAGTAATTTTTGATAAATGTAATAATCAGTCATTTCTTTGAGAATACAATTTTATAGTTTTTGATGTTATTTACAATTTACTTATTCTCTATGTAATCATTTCTAATTTATAATAACATCTGTGTTTAATTAATTAAACTTTATACGTTAGCAACTAACTCCTAAGAAGGTTCTTTCTTACTGACCAGGCTTGAATTATTAATACATATGATAATTGAATTGATTTCTATCAATTAAGTCTGAAAATGTGTTTGTATATATTTTTAAATATATTCCGAAAAATGATAGGAGAATATTAAATTGCAGATAGAATAAAAGTTAAATGGAAATGCATTAGAAAAAAAAATCAAAGTATAGATATACTTAGGAAGACAAGTGTATTGTAATGTGTACTTAAACACAGGAAAATATTGAATTTATTTGAAATAACGTGTTCATATGATTTTCAACAGTGTATATTTGCTTACAGAGTTAGTATTGAATATCACTCATTTGTTAATTAAAATACCCTCTCCATAACAGGTATTTATATTTTATTTAATTTGATGGCTTATCAATAATTATCATTTTATGTGCATATTTGTCCATAAATGGACATAAATATAGGATTGATGTTGTCATTTTGTTGCATACTGTTGGTTCCTGGTCTGAATATGGCCAGCTGACTTATTTTACTTGGCCAGCAGGATGGTTTTGTTTAGCTTTCATCCTTTTCAATAAATGTGAATACTTTAAGGGACCGATGTGCTGTCTAGTTCATTGGTAAAACAGCTGTCTATTTCTCATACCCAGATGCTTCACACATTTGTATTACCTATAGGCCTCTGAGGTCATTGTAATCCCTTGAGAGTTGTGAGTGAACTTCCCTCCTGGGAACATCTTTCTTGCCTTCATATTCTCTATTTCATCACTCTAAGTTCTTGCAAATAACTTTAAATCCCAGTTGTCTATATAAGTTCTTGAGATACCAGAATTTTTTCTGGAGCAAAGCTTATTTTGCATAATAAAAATTAATATATAATTTAATGAAAAATTATTAGCAAAAATAATTTCCATTGACACGTACACATGAACACGTTTTTATTTATAGATTTAATCATTAATTGCAACACAGATATAAGTAATATTTCATGTGAAAACTAATAGTGCATAGTATACTTATTCTGTTATAATATGATGTTTATCATACATGAATTAGAAATGTGCCTTCAGCCTGCCTTTATGTATTTTCAGTGTAGCTGAATTAATTATAGTGGAAAACAATTCACTGTTGTAAGTAGCCTTTAGCAACACTAAACCCTTGAAGACACTGACTGGGACTTTTGGCCAGTGACATGGTTACTTGATAGGTAGAACTAGTGCTTACAGCCATAAAGCATTGAGTGTATTTAATGCTCTATAGACTTCAGTTTTTTAGTTTGGTACTGTGTAAGTTATTACTGCAATTTTTATGCCTTCAAAGGATGACAAAATTTTCTAATTTATATATTTATTTACCAATGAAATATAATTAAACTATGTCAGTCCTGTAATTAATACATGTGATGGTTGAATTGATTTCTATCAATTAAGTCTGAAAATTTGTTTATATAGATTTTTAAACATATTCCAGAAAAAGATAGGAGAATCTTAAAATGCAGATAGCATAAAATTTAAATGGAAATGCATTAAAAAAATGCTAGAAGGGAAACAGGTATGGGAAACAAGCACATTACTTGAAGGGTAAATTAATACCAAGAATGATTACTATAAAGTCACATAACATTTCTAGAGGCATCAAATTGTTTGAATCTGAGAATATTGAAAGCAAACTAAATTAAATAAATAAGATAAATTGTATATTTTATATTACTAAACAACTCATGTTACTCATGATTTAGCATCTGATATAGTTCAGTAAATTTTACTGTTTATCCCTCCTATTTGCAACCCCATTGAAAACACATGGACATCTTTTTTTTTTTTTTTTTTTTTTTTGCGGTATGCGGGCCTCTCACCGTTGTGGCCTCTCCCGTTGCGGCCTCTCCCGTTGCGGAGCACAGGCTCCGGACGCGCAGGCCCAGCGGCCATGGCTCACGGGCCCAGCCGCTCCGCGGCATGTGGGATCCTCCCGGATCGGGGCACGAACCCATGTCCCCTGCATCGGCAGGCGGACTCTCAACCACTGCGCCACCAGGGAAGCCCTGGACATCTTTATATGGCCCATAATAACTGGCCTGGAAATCATACAGAGTTCCTGCTCGGTAAATGTAGTTTAAGTTGATTGATACCTATAAGACTGATCTCATTTTTTATCCTTTTATGATATATTTCTGCATGAACACACACACACACACACACGCGCGCGCACACACCCCCATGCTTTTCATTTAAATCTCTTGGTTTTCTCGCCCTGAGAGCAGAAAAAAAGTATGGCAAAGGCTAAAATTTTCTTGGGATTATTATTTTTCATTAGCAAGAGAGAGAAAATCTTACTGGCAGCTTTTACAATTACAAGTCGAGTAAACGAGAATAAAGAAAATATAGTAGATCAGAAGTTGATCTTTATAAACTTGGGTTTCTGGTTAAAGAATAATTTTATTGCTGAATTGTACAAATTTGGGTCTCTGAGAAATATACATCTATGTATTGATATAATATTTAGAAAATTTCACACCTTCCCTTGAATATTAGGAATAAAGAGGTAAATGTGAGATAATGCTTGACTTCTAATGTAAAGTATTTGAAGAGAAAGAGCAGTTAGAACTGGATCTGATCCAAAAACTAGCAAATAAATAACAATTACAAAAACAAGATATGGGAAAATATTTCAGAAAGTTTGAACTTTCTTTACTAATTCAGAGGCTATGTGCCTAAAATTCAATTCTTTGAATCACTCTCTATCCTAAAAAATAAAGAGTTCAAAGGAAGCATATTTTGCCGTGACCCAACATGAACCTTTCTAAAATATTTATGAACACTATCCAAACACCTAATTGTGGCCTAAATGTCCCACATGACCTGGACTCTGCCTGCCATTGACCTCATGTAATACCATTTTCTCCCCCACCTAATATGATCTCATCTTTAGAAAAGACTCATTTCCTTTCTACTCCATGGTCTATATTTGAAATACTCTTCCCATAGGTCATTTTGATAAAATGGTTCTCCTTTCCTTTATAATTCAATAATTCATGCCATTCTTTTCAAAAAAATATAGAATTTTGTCTGTCTTAATTAATTGCCCTTGTTCTTATCACTAGAATGTATGGTCTATGAAATCAATATATACATTATTTATTTTGCAGTTTTAATTTTATTACCTTGGATGGGGCCTGACTCATAATAGGCAACATATTTGTGTTTTATGAATATAAATATAACTACTTAATTTGATGGATTAAATATAATAAGATTAGAAAAACCAAAAGATAATATTTTTAAATTGGCTTATTTTCTAGGGATTCTGCATTTTATAAGTATTTCCTGGGTATTATCTGTGAGATATACAAGCTTTTTTCCAGGTTTAATATTAATGTTGTCCAAAGTTTCATTCATTACTATGCTGTTTCTACTCATAGACACATGGTTTCCCATACCTATTTTAATCTCCATTTTCTGACTTTATTCTATAATAGTTTTAATATTGCAAATGTCCCCAAATTGTTGCTAGATAAAACCTTAACATGGAGAAATACTTTTATAGTAATTGCTTTCTTCCTTCACAGAATACTTTTTATTTCCATAAGAAGCTCTTTGGCCTCGGAATCTGAGACTAAATTTTGAAAAAAATCAACAGGACAAGACTACAACAACATAGAATGACACACAAATGTGTATATATACCAAGATGGCAGAAAGAATGTATACAAGTTTTACACAAAAATAGTTTGACTCACTGTTGGTCTTAACATTTGATAGGCCAGTGTTATATACTTTTTCGGTTATACAAATAGTTTATCTATTACAAATGGAATAGAACCAGATGTTATTAGAATATTTAACATAGTTTGAAAACTGTTCTTACAGTGGAGAGAGCATGGTATTTAGAGTCAGACACCTGGATTCAAATCCCAAAATGACCTCATATTAAGAATATCATTTTATTTGCATTGTGAAAAATTCTGAACTTGAAAGTGAATGAAAGGCCAAAAAACCTTGGTGGACAAGATCTGTTTATTACTGAGTTTTATCTTTAGTAGGCTACTTCTGCCTTCTCTAATCTGAATTTTTCTTTAATTCCTTAGGAAAAATATTAAGTTACTGAGACTTTTCAAAAAGCAGTGCATTCTCCTTATCTTTGGTCCAATTGCCAAGGAAAAAAATGTTTAACTTCTCTTAAGCTTTACTTTCTAATCAATAAAATAAGAACTGTTTTATCATCAATAGGGTTAATAGTTAAAGTAAGATGGCCATATAGTATGACTGGAACATAACAAGTTTCACTCCTCTGTGGTGATACATTAAACTGACCTTTCATATTGAAGTCATCATAAATGACTGTCAAAGAAAATAATATAATTGTACAACTGAAAATCACCTATGATTTTACTTCGCCCAATTATTTCACTTTATATATGTTGGAACCATAGCTACGAGAGTATAATAATTTAAATAATGTGAAAGCTGTTGGTGGGCTTGAGACTAGAATCTAGCAGAACATGTATATACCAATGAATATTCTCCTTTTATCCAATTACCTTCCTTCACTTCTTTTTATTTTCTTGCTTTATTTATATTCTTTCCTTATGTGGTGAGGGAGGAATTTTGTTAGCCAAAATAAACAGAGTCAGAAAGATGCAAATGGTTCCAGGAACAGTGGATATTTAAATACAAGCATGCATGAGAACTAAAATATGCCTTCATAGGTTTATAAAATGACTTAATGGATGTTTACATTTTACATTCACCACAGCACCAGCTCAATCACTCTACTGCTCTAAGAGATTTATACTATACAGAGCCACCATATCTCTTTCTTTCCTTCCTTCCTGCCTTCCTCCTCCTTTCTTTTTCCTCTCATTCCGCCTCCTCCCACCCACTTCTTCTTCTCCTCCTCCTCCTGCTTTTCATCCTCCTTCTCCTTGCTGTTTAAAGAAAACATGAAGAGCCAAGGCAGCATCCCTGTCAGGGCATTTCTCTTCTCACCAAAAGCAAGTGTATTTCAAGCAATCAATATGTATATAGGCATATTCCATTAGGATAGTAATTAGTGGCAATGGACTTCAGCTATATTAAAAGACTTCCTAATGAGCAATAAAGAACACAACTTCACTGGCATTTTATTTTATTTTATTTTATTTTATTTTATTTTTTTTTTTTTTTGCGGTACGTGGGCCTCTCACCGTTGTGGCCTCTCCCGTTGCGGAGCACAGGCTCCGGACGCGCAGGCTCAGCGGCCATGGCTCACGGGCCCAGCCGCTCCGCGGCACGTGGGATCCTCCCGGAACGGGGCACAAACCCGTGTCCCCTGCATCGGCAGGCGGACTCTCAACAACTGCGCCACCAGGGAAGCCTCTCACTGGCATTTTAATGACAGCATCAATACTTGACAATGTCAAGTCACCTTGTTAAGGGAGAATACCTAATTATAACATAAATAAGTTACCTCTCACATATTTAGAATGCATATATCTCATATAATATTTTGTCCTAAAATCCAAAAATATTATGAATGCCATTTAACTTTCTACTGATGAATTACCTTGGATTAAGTAAACTGTTGGACAAAAAAACAGTCTTAGAAAGTAGATACAAGCGTATTCTTTTCAGTCTTTTCTGAAATCAAGGATAGTTGCAAATGAGTATATTGAGTAGCCTATGTTAATTCTATCTTGGAATACCATAAAGAACCAGAGTATACCATAGGTACTGGCTTCTGATGACTTTAGTTCCCTTCCTTACTATATAATGGACATTTTGATTTCAGTGCTCTATTTTAAGGACTAAATAAGAAAATGAAGGTAAAACTGCTTACAGATTTGTCATCAAAACAATTTATCTTGCCCTTTTCTCTCTACTAATAGTAACAAAATATCTTCCTCCTGTAGTGGATATTTTCAGAACATATAAAAGCTAATACAACATTGTTGAAATGGTTTTGAATGCAAACATCATAAAAGACAATCATAAAATTTCTACTCCTGTTAACAAAGTAGAAAAGCCAACAGTGCTGCAGCACTGAGCAAGAACTTTACCTCAATAAGTCTGATTCCAGAGTCCATGTAACGTATAAACTGTGTGTGCTCAGCTTACTGGCTTTAAATTGTAGAGAAAAAAAGAGACAGGAAGGGAAGGGATGAGAAGAGCAAAGAGAGGGAAGAGGAGGGGAAGGGAAGGAGGAGAAGAGAGAAGAGGAAAAAAATCAGGAAGAGAGAAGGGAGTACAGAAGCAGTGTAATTTAAAAGGTTTGGAAAAGGATGATTTAAAGAGTTTTTAGGACCTATTGAAATTTTAGTCTGCTATTGCCCATTGAAAATATTGAAGGAAACAGGTTTTTTCCATCCCAGGACTCATTCATCTTTGGCTATGCTGGATATAAACTTCGGCACTGGGCTTCCCTAGTGGCACAGTGGTTGGGAGTCTGCCTGCCGGTGCAGGGGACGCGGGTTCGTGCCCCGGTCCGGGAGGATCCCGCATGCCGCGGAGCGGCTGGGCCCGTGAGCCATGGCCGCTGGGCCTGCATGTCCGGAGCCTGTGCTCCGCAGCGGGAGAGGCCACAGTGGTGAGAGGCCCGCGTACTGCAAAAAAAAAAAAAAAAAGAAAAAAAAAAGAAAAAAAAACTTCGGCACTTTTGATAGGAAATATTGGAAAGAAAGATACTCATATTATTTTAATTTTTCATTAAGTTTGAATCATAGCTTCCCAAAAAACAAACTTGTGTTTTACAGTAAAACAAGTTAAATTAACAAGTTCCAAAAAGTTAATGTAGTATGCCAGAAAACTGTTCTCATAATTTACAACAAAGTATCTTAAAATTTTACCTCTCAAGATTCAGGTAAAAAGATATTATCAAGGAAGTAAATAATATTATTGGTGCTCATTAGAAAGTTAAGAGAATCATATAGTTGTATTTACTTGCAATTAAAGTATTCATAATGTAGGTATGAAATAGAAGGAATTAATCCTCACCTATAATAAAGTAGTTAATTATAATGATAGTAAGATATATGAAACATTTATTTAGGTTAGAAAATTAACATTAAAATTAAAAAGGAAAAAAGAATACTCAATGCAATATCAGCTTTAGAAGGTTGTCTTTCCTGGGAGCCAAGTATATTTGTTATAGTGGGGAAAGTTTGAGATTAAAATATATAGTAATTGTGACAAATTGAAAGTAGGAAAAAAAAGATACAATTTTTTTTTAAAAAAAGCTTGTAAAATACAACTTGCCATAACATCCAGACTCTAACATTAATTTTGATTATTATCCTTATTAAATTCAACCATAAATATATGCAAGACATTATTGATAATGTGTGGAGAGGGTATCCAATTTTAATCGAGAACAGTAAAGTATCTGCTGTGACTCCTACATCTGTTCACAAAGCAGAGCTTTTGTTAGCTATATGCTGTACTAAGACTAGTAGGTACCAAGGCCAGTGTTACAGCCTGTGAAGTTAACTGAACAACAAGAAATACAACAAATATATTGAACAATGATGGGTCTTAAAGCTCTCTCTGAAGATACTACTCTGCCTCTTTTAAATATGTATCGTAACTTTCAAAAAATAACATGTTGCATTTTATCAAATATAAATGGTAATTTGCTTTGAGAAACATCTGCATATTAATCATGAATAAAGTATGTAACAAAAATGAATGTCACCTATGACAAAATCTATGCAAAATACTACCATAAAGCCAGCAGCAGGAATTCTCTAAATGGATGAAGATAAATCACATTTAATAAATTATAAATAAGAAAAAATAGCATACCGAAATTTTCCTTGTGGCTCATGATCTCAGCATCTAAGTATAATTATTTTAAATACTAAAGTCTCTTTTCCTGATATCTCTGATGGATTGCTGCTGAGAACTCCTCTACTTCCTAATATAATTTTTGTGAAGATTGAAACTCCAAGTACACCAAGGTATGGTTGTGATGCAGAAATTCACTGTGCAAAATGGTGAATTCAAAGAATAATATTAGAGGGAACAGGTTACTTTTATCTATCTTTTGAAATTTATATTTAATAAAATTTCAAGTTGGCAAACATTACATTGGTTATCGGAAATTACTTTAGAAATGTAATATCACATTTTCTTCTTCTTAGACTTTGTCAATAAATATACAGATGAGAAAACATTTGCAATATTTTTATATTTCAAATGTAGTTTATTTAGGAATCTGTATTGCATCAGAAATGTTCCTAGAGTTTATGGTAGAGATTCTGAGTAGTGGATAATGGAAAAAAAGAAATTTGATGAAATACTTGGCAATTGAAAAAATGTGTATCTTAGTAACATAGGATGGTAAGATAAAAGTTCAGCATTACAAATCAACAAGTACAAAATTGATTCTGTCTTTATGTATCTGATGGCTTAAAAGTGAAGTCCATGGACTCTTGTTTCAGAATGTCTGAATTTGATCCTAATTCTCCATTTACAGGTTTTGTAATTGTGGGAGAATTAATCTGACTGTTCTATGCCGCAGTTTCATTATCTGTAAGAGAGAGATTAATGAGTAACATTAGTTATAGGTTTCTTGTGAACATTAGTTCATATCTGAAAAATCATACATGTAAGTATTAGTTAATATATGTTTAATACATTAGTAATGCTATGATCTGAATGTTTGTCCATCAAAACTCGTATGTTAAAACCTAATTCCCAATGTGCTGGAATTAGGAGGTAGATCCTTTAGGAGGCAATTAGGTCATAGAGACAGAGCCCTCATGAATGAGAGTAATGTTTGTAATAAAAGAGACCCTGAGAGCTGCCCTGCTCCTTCCACCATGTGAGGTTACAGCTAGAAGGTACCATCCATGAGGAAGTGGACTCTCCTTAGACACAGAATCTGCCAGTGCTTTGATCTTGGACTTCCCAGCCTCCCAGAACTGTGAGGAATAAATTTGTTTTGTTCATTAGCCACCTAGTCTATGGTATTTTGTTATACAAGCTCAAAGGGACTGACAGTTAATATATGTTAATGTTAATTAACATATGTTAAATCACTTAAAGTCATACTTGATCTACCATACACACTCAATAAAAGTTTGTTTGTATTATAAGGTTTTTCTTATTAAATGCTTACATTTTTTTCTATAAATAGAGTATTACCTACATTCAAATTCACCTAATTTATTAACGTAAAAAATTTAAAATGCAAGGCTAATTTAGGTATATTTGCTTTACATTAGAACCATATGTAATTGAATCTGCCCTTTGGCAAATGAAAGATAAAGACTCAAAAATGAAAGAGCTAAAATTCAAGTGAGCAGAGTTAATGTGCACAGTCCTCAACACTTTGTTAATGACACATTATAATGTGTTTTAGTCATTCATGTTGGTCAACAAAATACGTGTAAGGACTTATAAATGAAGAAAAACTTTCCTTAAAAACTAGGTTTCAGGGCTTCCCTGGTGGCGCAGTGGTTCAGAGTCCACCTGCCGATGCAGGGGACACGGGTTCGTGCCCCGGTCCGGCAAGATCCCACATGCCACGGAGAGGCTGGGCCCGTGAGCCATGGCCACTGGGCCTGCGTGTCCGGAGCCTGTGCTCCGCGACGGTTGAGGCCACACCAGGGAGAGGCCCGCGTACCACAAAAAACAAAAAAACAAAAAAACTAGGTTTCAAATGCTAATAAACATAGAGCTTTGTCAAAAAATATTGGAAAACTTTCAGTTGGTAATCTATGACATTTTTATTGCATCAGTTTTTGTAATGTAATATGTTTAATGAATCCCTGTATTCATTTGTTCATATTTGTATCAAGTTAGTATTGTAAGTTCAGCATTATTCATGGTTTTGGGAACATGAAAACAGTGAACAAGACATATAAAGTCTCTATCCAGAAGGAAGAGAAGGGACACAAAATATAAGTAAACAAATAAAATTCAGTAAGTACTACTATGAAGTAAAACAAACAAACCACCACCACCAACAGCAACAAAACCGATGATGTGCAGAAAGTAGCTGGGATATGAAGGTAATTGAGAAAAGTTGGTGAAGTATGCCTCGCTAAACTGAAACCTTTGTAATATCCTTTGTAACATACAAATATGCATAATTCTAAATGTTAGATAATATATTATCTAACATTTAAAATTATGAGGAAAATTATAGCCATTTGCAGATGTGGTGACTTAGAGTGCAAACCCAGCATAGTGGGTTTTCCAAGGGACAGGGGGGAAGCTGTCAAAATTAGATCACTGAACTAGGGGAGAAAGGGATTTGAGACTAAGGGTTCTGCACCCAATTTTTATGTGGGGGTGGGGAGTGGGGCAGGGAGGTTCCCCATACCAAGCAAACAGTTCTCCAACACAATCTGGGTGTCCTACAGGTCAACTCAGTTCTCACACCATTTACTCAGAGATAGCCTCAGATTCCACAGGTTTAATGCCTTAGTCCCATAAGACTGCCCTCCACTTGAGACGCCAGTCAGAAGCCTAGGTTGTTACATGTGCTTCTGACCAACTGACTACAAAAATTGGAAGTCTCCAAGATGCCCCCTTGGGTTTGATTAATTTGCTAGAGCAGTTCACAAGACTCAGAATACCAATTTACTCAGTAGATAACTGGTTTATTACAAAGGATATAAAAGATGCAGAAATACATAGGGCGACTTCTCAAACAAAGAGCTTCAGTGCTCTTTGGGCACGGATAATGGCATATGGAAAGGTTCTGTTTCACCAACCTGGAAGATCTCTGAACTCCCTCCTTTTTATGAAGGCTTTATTACATAGGCATGGTTGATTAAATCATGGTTCACTGGTGATTGATTCAACTTCCTCTCTCTCTTTGTTCCCCAGAAATTAGGGGGTGGGACTTAAATGTGCCACCCCTCTATTCTTGGTTGGTTGGCTTCATGGCAATCAGCCCCTGTCCTTAGGTGTTTTCAAAAAATCAGCTCATTCACACAACAAAAGATACCTTTGTCACTCTCATTAATTAGGGAATTCCAATGGTTTTAGGAGTTCTGCCAGAAACTGGGAAGACCAAGTATATATTTATTATAAATCACAGTATCACAGAGGTGCAATCTAAAATATAGGTAGTTAGAAGATCATGTAGGTTTAGACTCTAAAATAGTCTTCAAATGTAGAAAAGCATAAAACCAAACCTGGAGAGTTTTAACAGATGAGGAAAATTATCTAACATTTAAAAGAAAAGCCCTCTATGTTCTATAAGAAGTACATATTATAGAGAGGACAGAATGTAGCAGGGAATTGAGTTAGTAGGCTATTAACAGTAATTCAAATAAAAACTAAGAGTCTTGTACAATAATGATTATAGTTAAGATGGAAGGAGGACAACACATTAGGCATTTATTCTAAGGTTGATTCCAAAAGCTCTTTGAAGGATTAAGTGGGGCTAAAGGAATGAGTGGAATCAAGCTATCTCAGGTTTTCAGAGTGAGCAACTGAGGGAGAGTAGTGCTGTTGCTATTTACAAACATGGGGAAGATTGAGGGGAAGACATATCTTGAGGAGAGTGAGGCCAGACAGGAATTCTATTTGGGCATCTTACATTCAGAGGCCAATTTGGCAAACTAATGGAAATACATATAACCATATGGTTCTGTTGTTCAAGGGAGAAGTGGAGATTGTATTGATATCTATAAATCTGCAAGTTACTGTTATATAGATGGCATTTAAGACCAGAACATTGTATGACATCCTCTAAGCAGAGCATGTAGATGGAGAAGTGAGGCTAGGATTAAATCCAAGTGAACATTTAACTTTAAAATAATGGGAGGAATTGGGAAACATTTCTAAGAAAAATATGAAGAGATTTGAATAGGAATTATAGTTGTATAGAATAAAATCAAAATAGAAAACAAGATATAAAAGCTTTGATAATGTAAAGACTATGTATGTCATAAACATACAAATATATGAAATTTACATTATTCTATGAAACATTTGCCAGGCAATGTTCTAGGCTCTTAATAAATGATAGCTCATTCAAACCTCATAGCAACCCTTTTAGGCATTTGGCAAGAAGGCAAATAGACATAGAAAGATTCAGTATAGTCCCAAAGATGACTCTCCTGTTAAGTGCCAGTCATTTGATTTGAGAAACACAGTTAATCCCACAATGAATATTGGTTCCTTAAATTAATTTGGAAAAAAATTTAAATGTATATATGACTTAAGCTAAATTAAAGCAAAACAATTTAAAGAGCATGCAATGTATGGTTTGTGATTAAGTACAATTAAATATAAAACCAGAATATAATGTGCAACACTGATCATAGTTTAAAAGTTATAAATTGAATCAATTTCTAAAAAATTTCTCAATCCTATTTTTACTGAACCAAACTTGGTCTGCTTGCCAAGGAACAGTGAAGCCAATCTACTGTCACTGAGTTGTGGTGAAGGAAAGTACAGAGTTTATTGCAAGATGGCCTAACATGGGGACAAGCAAGGAAAATGAGCAGCTCATGCTCAAAAGACCCGAACTCCCTGAAGGATTTCAGGGAAGGGTTTTTAAAGGCAGGATGAGCGAAAAAATCACAGGGTGAGTGATCAGCTTCTGCACAATTCTCTGACTCGTTGATGGTGAGGTAAAAGGGTGATGTCACAGGGGTTAATGTCATCAGTCCTCAGGCTCCAGCTGGTCTGGGGTCTGTATGCTCATGGTTATCACGCAGTTATCTTCTTCCATATAGTGTGGGTTTAAGTATCTGCAAAACAACTCAGGAATGTGCTTCAGACACTGTTATCTATGTCCTTTGGGGAGAACTAAAGATTCTGTGATTCTGCTATATGGCTGATCTATTGTTTAAATTGTTAACAGTTCTCCTAGCCCTGGTGATGTTTTTGTTACTGCATGTTCACATTTTTCCAATCATTAACTCTTGAGCCAACCTTCTGTGACTCAGGGTAGACCTGGGATACTAAAGCTTTTCTACAAACAAGAGGCAAGTGGAATACTTGGAGGGGTCTCTCCTTGGAAGGCCCCATAGAGTCCTGCTTGGTTATACTATTAAAGAAATATTTCCTTTCTTAATTTAACCTTTCATCAATTTCATAAAGTTTGTGAACTTCCTTTCATAGCTTCATAATTAACATACAGCTGATGTGTTTTAGAAATATAATAAAGTGTGATTTATTAAGCTATCTGCCACTTCACAGATTAAATTTCTGATTCCATTGATCTCACTGACTATTAAATTAGTCATCTGTGTGCACACTATCTGAAATTTAAGGCTGGATCCAATAAACATGGTAAAGTATAGTTCTTCTAAATATTGTATTCAGGGATCTGCAGTTCCTAACCAAAGAATTTTATAGATGGGTCATTCCAGCTGAACCTCTCCAAATATCCC
This sequence comes from Hyperoodon ampullatus, assembly GCF_949752795.1. Classification (NCBI taxonomy): domain Eukaryota; kingdom Metazoa; phylum Chordata; class Mammalia; order Artiodactyla; family Ziphiidae; genus Hyperoodon; species Hyperoodon ampullatus. The sequence goes on from NC_136914.1 coordinate 149,716,952, forward strand.
AAATACTTCATGACTGAATAGCTATAAAATATCACAAAACATTCTATACAGGTAGCCAAACTGGAAGTTCTAATCAACAGTATTTATTTTTAGTTCAAGCTAAACATTCTACACAATTTCTAATCCTTTTAAATGTCTTAAAATTATCTTGGATGGATGGATAATAGCAGTCAAGGAATTTTCATCTCCCTATGGCAAGGTCAAGTTAAATAAAATGGTTCTAGGCATTTTTTCCTTTAAATGTATAAAGGTCATCTGCTGTTCTTGTCAGTAACTTTAATTTTCTTAAGTTATATTTTTTCTCTAATACAAAACTGCTTTTTGTATTGCTCAGTGACGCATTTTTCTCTGCAGTGTGCTAAGTACTTTCTGGCTGAAAAGATATAGTATGTGGCATTCTTGCTGAATTTAATTAAATGCAATATAATATGCATTTGAACTGTAACATTAAGATGGAACAGAAAAGCTGAACTAATTTTAACTTCTTGAGAAAACACAAAGCAAAGTGATCCCATTTACACCAACTATCGGATGCTCATAAACAATTTAAAAACCATGTCAAAATTTATTCAGCGACACATAATGAAAATATTAGGAAAGCGCAGAGATAGGATACCATCTTAAAAGCTATCAGAGGATAATTCAGAAACCACATAAAAATAAAATCAAGGACATAAAATAGAAACTGTTTACCTAGCAAAGACTGCATTCAATCACTGGGTATTTGTATGATCCTGTAGACATTTTATATTTTATAATGAAACACTATCAGAATTTTCAGAGTGGGCAAAGCTCTGGTAATAAATTTGTCACAACATGATAAATCCAAACAGAGTGAATCAAGATATAAATATAAAATTTTGAAGTTTTTATCCATTTTGGCTCTTAGGGAGACTTGACTGAATGGCAATGTCAATGTAGTGAACTATATAGTGAAGGGCTTACTGGGTTTTTCTTAGAAAAAAACATAGGAAATCAAGGTCACTCTCTTGTCATAAGAATTTTGAGCATTAAACTTGGAAATAAAGCATTTATATAGTATATAATAAAATGGAGCATTTAGCTTTCACTTGATTATTCTTTAGTATTAAATAAAATATCTTAAGTGTAAGCAGCTGCATCATCAACATACTCAATAGTGTATAAAAGTTGTTCTTGAAGTGAATTGGGTCCAAATTGAAGATTAGGGACCAAGTTGCAGGATTCCTAGTTTTATCAGTTTTGTCTCAACCAAAGCCTTGCACACTTACTGGAATTCCCTTGTGGTCCCGTGGTTAGGCCTCCTTGCTTTCACTGCTGAGGGCCCGGGTTCAATCCCTGGTTGGGGAACTAAGATCCCACAAGCCTCGTGGCATGGCCAAAAAAAAAAAAAAAAAAAAAAAAAAAAAAAGCCTTGCACACTTACTTTCTGTTCATAGTTAAAGGGACTTTCCTTAAATGCTAAGACAAGTCACATAATCTCAAGATTAGGTATGAAAATGGAGTAATTCATCACTTGTTACAGAATTTGATTGTAATTTAAGAAAATCTGGAAATATAAAGTAGAAATAAAAATTTATTGTTAACCTAAGTTACTAGTATATTTTTCATATTTCTTTTAATATTATTCAATGTACATGTAACATGATAGTAATGCTTCAACAAATATTTGTTAAATAAGTAATAAAATGAATAAATGAATCAACATTATACAAAGAAGAAATAAATAAATTAAGTATCCCTGTTTCCCCATTCCTTCATATGTTCAACCAACAGCTAGGCAAGCATCTTTCATGATTATTTTAAAAACAATTCCTCTTATGTGCAAGAGGTGGAAACAAATGCCCCAGGACCATCAAACTCTAATGGATTTGGTGCCATTAGAGTTTCTAGACCTGACATAGTTATTAAAATATTCAGTCTTACAAACATATTATTGACTTTGCCTGAAATATCACAGACCAGTATATATTAGGTACTTTGTTTTATTTATTTACAGGGATAGTCTCCCAACTACAGATAATGAAAATTACAAAACCATAAGTGTATCAGTTGATAAACCTTCATAGTAGCTCTGCCTACTGTGTGGAGAATAAAATACATAGACATAAGAGAAAAAGGTAAAACCCCATTAGGAGATAAGGGTGGTATCTGCTTTATTTCAAATACATTTTGAAAATAAAGTCAAAAGAATTCCTGATGAATTCAGTGGGGTATGAAGGAAAGGTGGATAGAGGAACAAGTGGAAATGAGGGAGTTACTATTAACAAAACTGTGGAAAGATAATCCTGGGTCAGATTTCTGGGGAGATCAGATTGGGAGTTCACTTTTGACACCTGAATGTGAATATCTAATAGAAAATTGTACTTATGAGCCTAAACTTTGGGACATATAACTGGATTATGTATACAAATTTGAGAGTCATTGATATATAAAGAGATTATATTAATAAAATCATGACACTGGATGAAATTACTAGAATGGTAAAAGTAGAGAAAGTGAAAAGCAAAGAACCAGAACTTGTACCCTGGAACATTCCAGCATTAAAAAGTCTGAGAAAAGAGTATCAAGCAATTAAGAATGATAAGGATTTACCATGGGCATAGGAGTGCTGTGGAAGCCAGGTAAAGAAAATGCAGAAGGAAGGGAGTTATCAACAGCAGCAGTATCAAATGCTGCTAGGTCAAAGTAAGGAAAGACCTGAGAATTGATGACCAGGTTTAGGAACATGGACATCAAATCCTGACTGAGTGAATTAAGAAAGAATGAATGGACAGGAGCTATAGATAGCAAATTAACTTCTTTGAGAAATTTTTTGACAGAAGTGTCAAAGATACATGATAGTAACTAGCATTGGAAATGAGATTAAGAGATTTATTTATCTATTTTTAATATTCTGGAGATAAAGAGAGTATGCTTGTATGCTGATGGGAGTAATTCAAAAAGGAGAGAGGAGAGGTGGGCTAGAATGGCTAGACGGAACTGTAGGTGGACATGATAAATATACCCAACCTCAGATTCTACATTTTGAACTCTAACTGGCCACTATCTGGACCCACCTTACCCATAGAGAAACATGTATGAGTTAGTCGAGTTTAGCCCTCTGGGCACATAACAGAGAAGTAGAAAGCAAATAATAAATCTGGCTGAGGAGGAAAACAAGGCAGTTGGAGAATATTCAGCACATTTCCCCTTTTTTTACCAAATGAAAGAATCTATTAGAAATCATTTATTCATATTGCACATAATAAAAGAATAAAACAGGGCTGTGTGAACTAACATTGCACATAATAAAAGAATAAAACAGGGCTGTGTGAACTAACATTTCAGTAATGTTTCCTAACTAGCAAAGAATATAATATATTGGTTTTAGCTGACTAAATATTAACATTTAATATTAAATGTTAGATAAATATTATAGAGAATGAATAGTCAATATTTCTGCCCTTTAATAGGTACAGTGTTATGTTTATATGTCTCAAGGCATTATATATATTTGCTTGGAAATATCCCAGTATATTTCATAGGGTCCAAATAAGTATCAATAATTGCAACTATGTATTCATTTTCTCAATCTTACTGGTTCTTAGAGCTCATACTAAAATTTATTTTACATGGATTCCTGTTGGTACTTTTGAAGTATGACTTATTTATTGTATATTGTCTTTATTTCTTAAATGGGGGGTGGGGAAAAACTATACAGACCAAAGCACTTTTTTCTGTCCTATAAATTGACTTTAAAAATATTTTGTCCATCTTTCCTTTTTGGTTCAAAGCAACATAAATTCTTAAAATTGCTAAAAATTCTTTGTTCTTGGTAACTTTCTAAATATTTTACAGAAGGAGTCAAGGGAAAATTGCTTTCTTAATCTATAAAATACTCACAATATATGCAAAGAAAATACATATTCTTTGCATCCAATAATCTTTGAAAACAATAATATTTTGGTATCATTTAACAAATGGAAAGATATGTATCCTTGTGAACCTTTATTTTTGGTGATTTTACAATATACAATTTCTAGGGTGACTCCTTATGTTTTCAAATATGTTAGGAGTTTTAATTGAATAGTTATTTCTGATGTCAGTTTAATAATAAAAAATAGTAATGGGATAACGATTATATCTAATTTTGCTAAGTAAGCCATTTATAAGTACAATTTTTTAATCTAGAGAAGAATGGTATCAATTTAAATATAAGATGACAAATTATTGTTATTATTAGTAGTAGTATATAGTATGGTCTGACAGTTTGATGTTGCATTTAAACCTCATTAAATTAAGATACTTTAATTCTGAATTTTAAGAAATTTAATCTGGCTTATAAAATGTTATCTTTTCCTTTCCTAGTAATGGCAATATGTTTTAGAGCTTACTGTGTGAACATGACTATGTTTAGTGCCTTATATGCATCACTTTGCTTATTCTTCTAATAACTTTAAATCTATTATCCTGGGCTTCCCTGGTGGCGCAGTGGTTGAGAGTCCGCCTGCCGATGCAGGGGACACGGGTTCGTGCCCCGGTCCGGGAAGATCCCACATGCCGCGGAGCGGCTGGGCCCGTGAGCCATGGCCACTGAGCCTGTGCTCCGGAGCCTGTGCTCCGCAAGGGGAGAGGCCACAACAGTGAGAGGCCCGCCTACCGCAAAAAAAAAAAAAAAAAATCTATTATCCTAAATATGTAACTCTATATAAATATACAGATATAAATCTATGAGTCATATATCTATACTTACGACCAGTTTACAGTTGAAGAAATGAAGAATCAGAAAGCTTAAACTGATACTGATAACAGAACAATTAAATGACACAGACCAACTCAAAGTGACTCTGTAGAGTTTTTATAGTATTTTCTTTACTTGTATGAAAATGCATGTATTTGGAATATATAGGTAAAAGTTACTAAATAATCATAAATAAAGAGTAGGATATATATCATATTACATACATAAATACAAACTCATATGTATAAATGCCATACTTACACACATATAATCCACAAGTTATTTTATCTGGTAAGAACCAGGGTTTAGGAAGTGCACCAAAAAAAAAGAAAATGAAGTAACTTCTCTAAAGAGTTTGAATCTAATTGAAAGAATAGTATGTGTATGAGATTGATACATAGAATAATTGCTTCATAAATATTAAGAATAGAGTTATTGTGGGTTGAGTAGTTTTTATAAAGTATACAAATCTGAAATGGGAATTGAGTGAATTTACAAGTTTTATTAGGAATAGAGCACTACTGAAATTAGAGTATAGGTATCCCAGTTCTGTAGGGTTTTCACAGAATAATAATTGTGAAACTTCCCAGAAGAAAGAAAACACCTTCATAGGAAATCACTGGAGTTGATTGCATTTATGACTTCTCCAGATCAATATTGTATTAGTTCTAGGGCACAGATGCCCATACGACTGTAATGCAGGCTATTATTCTCCTGTTAACAGCATTTCAGACATCTTCTCACTCAATCATATACTTGATGGCTTTTGCAGTACTAAGGCTAAAATATTTATGAAAGGATTCTCTTTCCCTACAGCATGTCTGTAGTCACAATCTATCACAAACAGACTTATATCCTATTCAGTTTAGAGTACTGCAATGTTTGTTGTAGTAATCTTTCTTAAGGATTACCCTGACAAATCACCTGGTGTAAATTTCAGAAGGTAACAGTTTAGAGATGTGTGTCAAATGAAGTTTATTCCCCTTGTTCTCTATATTCTCTGGAATCTAGTATGTAGGAGATAGTAATCTTCATTTAGATTCCCTTGATTCAATGTTGAATTTGTCTATTCAGTTTTACCTTTTGTAGCTATCACTCAGGGCATTCCTAATAAGATAATAAACATAAACCTTAAGAAAACAAAATTGGATTCAATTCTCAAGAGGGTGATCAACTCTGAATTGTTACAGTATTCACCCACATTCTATCTTCCTTAAATATGTATAAATGACATGGCTACTGGTTATCAGGTTACTGTGTCTCTTGATGTATTTTTATTATAGTAGATTTAAGAATATTATAATGTATTAGTACATACACACAAAAGTGATTTTTTAGAGTTTATGTTAGTAAAGTTTTCTGTAATCTTGAGCCACTCAAGGAATAGAGATGATATGGCTTTTTATCATAATTATAAAAAAATGGCATTTGCCTTCAAGGTCAAGGATAAAGACATTACAAATTCACTGGACTATAGTCCATGTAATTGGGAGGATTGTACTTGATAATTCAACCCTTTTGAAATTATTTTAACATGCTGTATTTTAGAACTATGTTATAAAATTCATTTGTAAGCCATGATTTCTTTCTATAGTATTCTAGTTCAACTAATAAATGCTAACTATTAATACTGTCTTCTATCTTTAAGACACTTCACATGTAATATTTCCATTCCTAAAACCACTTTGCAGACAGGTATTAATTCTCTCAGTTTGTAGGTATTCATTAACAAATTATATTTCTGCTTAGTTTTATAATAGTGGAGTGGTTTTTGGCTTGTATTAAGAACAATGACTAATATATAGAACGTTAAAGGGTTCTTTGTTGCTAATAATTGAAAAGAGATAAACCGTGACTTTCTGCATGAGACTGAGTTTATATATCAGCATATAGTTCTCATTTTTTATGACTGATATCAATGCAGATAATGTATATGTGTTTCTGTGAATATATATATATATATATATATATGAAAATATACATGTCTGAATAAATTTTTGCCTTGATTGCTATTAATTTTATAATATGTGGGGCCTAACTGGATTAGTAAAATATATTTTAATATATTTTACGTGAAAAATTAGGAAATCTAGATACTTTTAATTAGCTGCATCTCTGTCATTTTATGAATCATCTGTCATCTATCAGAGTTTTAATTACACTGTTTTCATATTACCTTATAACAGGTAGTGTCACAGTGTAGAAGGTGATATTTAATTGCTTATTGTACTTACAGTGTGAGGAAAAACCATTGAAAACAAAGTGAAGAAGGCAGGCAGAAAAGCAGGAAGAAAAGAAAGTGTTTTTGCCAGGGTCGGCAGGGAGCGGGGGTGGTGTGGCTAGAGAGAAATAGAACAAAGTAATAGTCTGTACAAATTAAGTCTGTATTTTGCTTTCCAAGCAAACCTCATCAGAACAAACAATAACTTCTGTAACTTGAGCAATTAATTAATGTATTTGAAACTACATTTTAGTTGAAGGAATCTCTATAATTTCTATCATTGCTATTTTAAAAGAAATTGGAAATTTATCCAACAAGCAATTATATCATATTTGGCTGAAATATAGGTTTGTAAAAATAGTTATCCATTTAATCACCAAAATGTATATTGTTCAGTCACCCTCTATATTCCAAAGAAGAACTAAAAAGTTTGGCAATATGAATTCAGACCTTTATATTCAACTGAGAATTTATATTTTAAATGTCATGTTACATTGTTATTATCTTGTTTTTAATAAAATTAGATATGTGATAAATAGAATTTTTCTTAAACTGTGAAGTATTCCACCAGTATTGCTTATATCAATGAATTAGGAAACTATTAAACCAGTTGTTCAGTGAGAAATATTGTAATCTTAAACTTTTCTTTCACACTGCTCATCCAATCCTTCTTTAAATACTATTATAACCATCTTCAGAATATGTCTCAAATCTAAACATACCTCACCATCTCTATCTTTCCTTATATCTCTAGTCCAAGACACCATGTTTTCTTTCCAGGAGAAATGCAGTCATCTCCTAATTGGACTTCCAGATCATATTATTTTTTAAAAATTTATTTTACTGAAGTATAGTTGATTTACAAAGTTGTGTTAATTTCTGCTGTATGGCAAAGTGATTCAGTGAATATATATATACATATATATATGTATATATATATATGTATATATATATATATATTCTTTTCCATTATGTTTTGCAACAGGATATTGAATATAGTTCCCTATGTTATGCAGTAAGAGCTTGTTGTTATCCATTCTGTATATAATAATTTGCATCTGCTAATCCCAAACTCCCAATCCATCCCTGCTCCCCCTCCCTCCCTTCTGGCAACAAGTCCGTTCTCTATGTTTGTGAGTCTGTTTTGTAGATAAGTTAATTTGTGTCATATTTTAGATTCCACATATAAGTGATATCATATGATATTTGTCTTTCTCTTTCTGACTTACTTGACTTAGTACGTTAATCTCTAGGTCCATTCATGCTGCTGCAAATGGCATTATTTCATTCTTTTTTAATGGCTGAGTAGTATTCCATTGTATATATATACCACATCTTCTTTATCCATTCATCTGTTAATGGACCTATAGGTTGCTTCCATGTCTTGGCTATTGTAAATAGTACTGCTAGAACATGGGGGTGCATGCCAGATCATATTCTTGACTCTGGAATATATACCTTTTTTTTAAGATTTTTTTCTCATCACAAGGAAACTTTTTAAATTTTTCTTTTATTTTTTTTATCTATATGAGATAAAAGATATTCACTAAACTTATTGTGGCAATTGTTTCATGATATATATAAATCAAATCACTATGCTATACACCTTAAAGTTATACAGTACTGTATGCCAATTATATCTCAATAAAACTGGAAGAAAAAAAAATATATATATACTTTAATTTAGTGTGTATTATTTTATATATAAATAATGAGACCTATGCACATTATGAAACAAAACAATAAAAAGAACATCCATCATACTAACACTCAAGAACAAATTTGTGCTAATACTACTGAATCTATTTCTGTACTCCCACCTTAAATCAGACTAGCTTCTCTCCTTGAAATACCTTCTACTCTAATATATGTTTTTTGATGTGTAATTTTTATATACTTTTATCAAATGTACATATATCCTGTTGGTTTTAAATATTAATGTTTATTAACTTTATCCTTAGTGTGCATGTGACGTATTCTGAATCAGAGACATATTTTGTATTACCTCATAGTAAATGATAAATGCTAGGTCCCCTCTTGCTCTAGTCCTTACCAGTGGGGTAATGCAGTGAAAACAGATGGAAAAATACCCTGTGTGAGTAACATGAAAATCCATAAGTGAGGGGTAGGGAAAAATAGATAATATTTTCTTAAATAGAGGAGATAAAAAAAGGAGAATAATCTTTGCTTCATGAAGAAAGTGTAGAAAGATTTCTGGGTTCTCACCATAACCTTTTGAAATTAAATATACCTTTTCAAGTCAGATAAACCCTAGTGTCACTGGCTTTTACAAACTAGAGATGTTTCCAAAGTCCTGAGCATTCCCGAGAAATGTAAAAAAAAAAAACTCCTCTGTAGTTAGGTAAATTTCTCTGGATTTCTAGAACTATCTATAGAGTTATAAATTAACTCCCCAAGGCTTTCTCTAAGCCAAGGATCCCAAGTGTTCAGCAAAATATATTCAGAAAGCTCTCTTCAACCCACACATCCTAAAATAATAGCTTTAGTTTTTTTTCATTTTTTCTTCATATTTCTATTCATTTGCTGAAGAAAAATACACCCACTTGGTTCAAAGATCCAAACATATAAGATACACAGAGAAATATCCCCCCCATCCTTGTCCTGCCCCTCCTTTCTTGGATTCCACCTCAATACCCTATAAATAATTTTTGTTTTGTTCTTATGTTTCTTTCCAGTGTTTCTTAAATAAAATGTTCTGGCTACTACTTCTACATAACAAATTACCTCAAACTGGTGGCTTGAAACAGCCATTTATTTTTTAAGTTGAATAGTATCTATATGTGATCAGTTCTGTCAGGGCACAGCAAGGATTGTCTGTCTATACTCCATGGTGTTAGCAGTTTCAACCCAGACACAGCTCAAAGGCTCGTAATCCTGCAACTGGCTTCTGGCATCACTGAAGACTCATTGAGTCACAAATTTTGCCCCTTGGCTCAAATGACTCAGAGGTCCATCAGAGCACCTGTACATGGCCCCTGTATGTAGCTTGAATTTCACACAGTGTATTCAAGGTTGTTGGAATTCTTAGCATCTCAGGGCTCCAAGCGCGAATGTTCAGTGGACAACGTACAAGTAGCCTTTCTGTTATAACCCAGTCTCAATAGTTATATACAGAGCCCAATGCAAAATGAAAATGCAGACCCAGATTGTTCAGTAATTTTTAAGAATTTCAAGACTATGAAGGTAGAGTGTTAAACTGAACATGAGACCCTTATATGCATAGGGTTCTGTGTGACTGACATGTTGCATGTCCATGAAGCTGGCCCTTGGTAACATAGCATCACTTCTGACACATTCTCTTGTTAACAATTGAGTCACAATTTTAACCAAGTTCAGAGGAGGAATACATGCATCTCATCTCTTGATGAAGGATTATTGAAGAATTTGAGACCATTTGCAAAAACCATTATACAATATAAGCAAGTATATATATTGATTCCCCTATTTTTCCACAAAATATATAAAATTGTACACCTTGCTTGTTTCTCTTAATAATATATATCTTGCATATCATCTAATTTTGTTCCCTCATTCTTTGATTTAGCTGGATAATATTCCGTTAAATAAACTATACCACGATTTAAACAATCCCTTGCTTGAGGGATATTTGCATTCTTCCAAACCTCTGGTTAAAACAAACCCGTATGAGTTAAACTAGTGTATTCGCCCACACTTATACCAGTATGAAAGGACTCCAAAAGTGGGAATCCGGATCAAAAGGTAAATGCATTTGTAATTTTATTCGATTGAATAAAATTATATATGCATATATAGTACTTGGACAAAATTATATGGCTCTTCACAGTTGTTGTTTCACTCTATACCCCACCATTAACATGTGCAAGCACTTATTTTCCCAATCTGTTTTCTTACATCTTTACTTTCCATGTTTGTTATCAAACGTGAATTTTCACCAATATTGTAGGCAAATAGTCGTATCTTCATGTGGTTTCAATTTGAATTTCTCTTAGTATGAGTGAACTTAAGCATCTTTCAAATGTTGCTCAGCCATTTATATTTCCTTTTATGTTAAGTATTTATTGATATACATTATTTATTTATTTTATTATTTGTTCTTTCTTACTGATTTAAATGATCTCCTGTGGTGTGAGATAACTATCTACAAGATTAATCATTCCAGCATTACTTGTATTTATATTCTTTAAAGGTCAAAATGATTATTTATAGAAGACTGAATAAATATGTTATGATAAATCTATCCATGCAACAAAAACTATGAAGCAGTAAATAGATAAGAAAACTCTTAATTTTCCTTTAAAATACACTACAACATGTATTTAGTTGAAAAAGCAAAGTGCAGAACACATTTCATTGCACATCATTATTTCTATTTTTTTCAAAAAGAACCTTTTATTTGCTCTTATATACATAAAAAAATAAACTTTGAGAAGGTACAAAAGAGAGTAGTAACAACAGTTACCTCTACAGGAAGAAGGGATTAGACAAAGGAGGTGGGGGTGGGAGTAATAGAATGATTTTTGACTATACAATATTAATACTTTTTAATTTTTAAAAGGTTAATATAACTATGTAAAAATAAATATATCCATAAAATTATACAGTTAAATAAAAGAAGTTACAAGTGGTATAGGTTTATCTTAATTTTGTGTACTTTACTGACAATCTGAAGTTATTTATTTGTTAGCTTTTTGGATGTTAAAATAAAATACTAGAATAACAGCTGCATTATTACAGGGAGTCATATTTTTTTGTCTTTTTCACAGTTTGCCATTTTATCTGATGATACTTCATATGAATAGTTTTAAAAATGAAAATGAAATTTAATTAAAACCAAAAAAAGAGGCAATCAAGGCATTTGTTGATGGTAATTTTTACATGTAACTTTGTTCTGATTATTTTTTTTATAATTGTAAATTATTGTATGATGAAAATAATCATTAATTATGTTTTCACTTTCTTTTTCACGATATTTCTCAAAAGATAGGATTTTTTAGAAGTTACTTCAGCTTGTATGTTTACAACTTTATTTTAAAAATGAGATATTAAGCTGAAGATATGGAGAAATAATATAAACTTAGAAGCCCGTAGACACTTTCAAATTTTGAGGTTTTTTTTTTTTTAATGACCATCTGAGTCATTTCATTCTTATATTCTTTCTTTAAAACCTATTCAAACATTAGAAAGTTTCACTTTCTGAAAGAAAAACTACCATCTATGTGCCATTTTCTCATAAATTACCAATTCTGTTAATCTCAATAATTATTTAAGCCCATGACCTTTAACTATCAGTGCTGACAAAGGACGATGATAATGTATGGCACTGAGATATTTGGCATGTAATGAAAATGGTCCAATTTAATTAAAATGTAAGTTATTGTTAGAAGGAAAGGTCATACTAAGAAAATGTCATTTCAGAAGTATATTAGCAAGCACCCTCCAGTGTTTGTTCCATGTAAAATGTACAGTTAGTACTTGACATTTAGGGAGGAAATTGGAACAATTCATGATATATACTTGAACACTTTTGTGTTCTCATCTTGTATTTTTTCATCTTACCCACACTATATTTTAATCAGTTAAATGTTAATTATAACACTGTGTACATTTTATCTTGGTTACCCAAATGTTTTATTAATAAGAAAATTTATTTACAAATTTTAAAGAGTGTAATTTATGGAATACTTGAAGATATTTTTGAACACGAAGCTTATGCATTATAGATACAAAACTAAGTTGTTATAATTGTATTTTTTTAAATAAATTCTAGATAAACATCTCAATTTAATCTGTCAGAAGCATGGAAACATGATTCTTTGTATACTGTCAATATTCTTATTTAAAAGATTAACATATCTTTTTATGTTTTATGGTGACACTGACTAGTATGTGTCATGTTTTATGGTATAGTTTTATGGTGACAGTAGTGAAGCTGTTTGAGAGTCAGGTTTTTGGCAGTTTACCCCTAAGAAATCAATGTTCTGGAGGCTGTATGTAGAAAAATATATCTCCAATGATGATGCAACTTAATAATCTTGATATAGGTTAGAAATGAAAATCCTGTTTCCTTAAAATTACTCATTTTCACCAAAAAGTAGGAGTTCTGGGTTTTTGTTTTTTTTTTTAATTCAGTGATCATGCAATTCACTGAATATTGAACCATACAGACCTAGACTAAATTGGCATCTGGGCTCATTGCAGATAATGCAGTCTTAACAGGGTTCTTCAATTTTTACTATATGTTAAGTTGGGAAGGAAAAAATGTTCAATACTGCTTTAAAAGCACCAATCTCTCATCCTTCTAAATTACAGTCATCATTAGAAGGGGTTATAGGTTTACTGCTTCAGACTGTATATTTTGTTCATTCAAAGGATAAATTTCACTCTATTACACTTTGACATTATGTCATTTTAATTGGCAAAATCAGAAGAAAAGAAATAGTTGAACCTAGAAGAATAGTTGAAAGAGTTGAATGTATTTTCTAAAAATTTTTACGGATGAGATTGATGATATTGTCCATTTTATTACTTGGTAAAACACATTGAAAAACTCAATGTCCTGTTTCAAAGCAAGAAAAAAAATGCTTGTCTTACTTCAAACCATATTTTTTTTTTCTTTGTGAATCTTATAGCTGACTGTGTTTCTTTTTTGTGGTGACTAGTAGAAAATTCAGAGACAGATTTTTACCATAATCTTTCAACTGCTTCTGATTAATGACATGTATCTTTGTGACATAGTATCACATATGTTTGTCATATATATGACACATGACATATTCTCAACTTTGGTTTTACTTTATTTACTTATAATCTCCTGCTTTCAATTTCCTTTTTAACTTATTATATACATACTGTTTGTGAAATTTTATAAACTATCTCATATAACATATTTTCACTAATTATTTAATTACCTCTAAGTAATAGTTCATAACCAAGAAATAGAAATTCTTGGATGAGAGATATAGATTCTATCAGAGATGTTAGTAATGCTTTTCTGGTACATGGAGGGCATAACATGGGGTTATCTGTTTATAGACATACACTTTTTTTCCTAGGCATTTCAAATAATTAATTTTTATTTAATTTATTTCCTGATATATATATATATATATATATTTTTAATTTTATTAAGCTATAGATGATTTACAATATTGTGTTAGTTTCAGCTGTACATCAAAATGATTCAGTTATGCATATATAGATAGGTATTCTTTTTCAGATTCTTTTCTATTATTACAAGATATTGACTACAGTTCCCTGTGCTATACAGCAAATCCTTGTTGTTTATCTATTTTATATATAGTAGTGTGTATCTGTTAATCCCCAACTCTTAATTTATCCCCTCCCCCCACCTTCCCCTTTGGTAACCCTATGCTGGTTTTCTATGTCTGTGAGTCTCTTTCTGTTTTATAAATAAGTTTATTTGCATTTTTTTAGATTCCGTATATAAGTCATATCATATATTTTTCTTTATTTTTCTTTCTCTGTCTGACTTAACTTCATTTGATATGATAATCTATAGGTCCATCCATGTTGCTGAAAATGGCAATATTTCATCCTTTTTTATGGATAATATTCCATCACATCTTCTTTATCCATTCATCTGTTGATGGACACTTAGGCTGCTTTCATGTCTTGCCTATTATAAATAGTTCTGTTATGAACATTGGAGTGTATGTATCTTTCCAAGTTAGTTTTTATCTTTACTGGATATATGCCCAGAAGTGGGACTGCTGGATCATAGGTTAACTCTATTTTTAGTTTTCTAAGGAACCTCCATACTGTTTTCCACAGTGCCTGCAGCAATTTACATTCCCACCAACAGCAGGAGTGTTCCCCTTTTTCCACACACTCTCCAGCATTTATTATTTGTAGACTTTTATTTATTTATTTATTTATTTTTTGCCGTATGCGGGCCTCTCACTGTTGTGGCTTCTCCCGTTGCAGAGCACAGGCTCCGGACGCGCAGGCTCAGCGGCCAAGGCTCACGGGCCCAGCTGCTCCGCGGCATGTGGGATCCTTCTGGACCGGGGCACAAACCCATGTCCCCTGCATCGGCAGGCGGACTCTCAACCACTGCGCCACCAGGGAAGCCCTATTTGTAGACTTTTTAATGATGGCCATTCTGACTGGCGTGAGGTGACACATTATTGTAGTTTTGATTTGTATTTCTCTAATAATTAGTTATGATGAGCATCTTTTCATGTGCCTGTTGGCCATCTGTATGTCTTCTTTGGAGAAATGTCTATTTAGGTCTTCCAGTTTTTGATTGGGTTGTTTGTTTTTTTTTTTGATATTGAGTACTATGAGCTGTTCATATATCTGGAAAAATAAGCCCTTGTCAGTTGCATGGTTTGCAAACATTTTCTCCCAGTTTGTATGTTGTCTTTTCATTTTGTTTATGGTTTGCTTTGCTGTGCAAAAGCTTGTAAGTTTGATTAGGTCCCATTAGTTTATTTTTACTTGTATTTCTTCTGCCTTGGGAGACTTATCTAAGAAAATATTGCTACAATGTATGTCAGAATGTTTTGCCTATGTTCTCTTCTAGGAGTTTTATGGTGTCATGTCTTATAGTTAAATCTTTAAACCATTTTTGAGTTTATTTTTGTGTAGATTGTGAGGGAGTATTTTAAATTCATTTACTTACATGCAGCTGTCCAGCTTTCCCAACACCACTTGCTGAAGAGATTGTCTTTTCTCCATTGTGTATTCCTGCCTCTTTTGTGGAAGATTAATTGACTGTAAGGGTGTGGGTTTATTTCTGGGCTCTCTATTCTGTTCTGTTGATCCATATGTCTGTCTTTGTCCCAGTACCATGTTGTTTTGATTACTGTAGCTCTGTAGTATTGTCTGAAGTCTGGGAGTGTTATGCTTGCAGCTTTGTTCTTTTTACTCAGGATTGCTTTGACAATTCTGCATCTTTTGTGTTTCCATACAAATTTTAGGATTATTTTTTCTAGTTCTGTGAAAAATGCCATGGGTAATTTGATAGAGATTTTATTAAATCTGTAAATTTCTGGTCATTTTAACAATATTAATTATTCCAATCCAAGAGCATGCGATATCTTAACATTTCTTTGAATCATCTTCAATTTCCTCTATCAATGTTTTGACAAATGTTTCATGTAAAATTTCATGCATTTTGAAAAACTTATGTACCTGTGTAACCAATACCCCAATCAAGATAGAGATCTTAATGCCCCTGTTACTCAGTACTCAACCCTCATAGTCAACTAATATTCTGTTTCAAAACTACAGATTAGTTTTACTTCTACTTGATTTTATATAAATTGTATCACCATCTCTGCATTCTTTAGTGTTTAGACTATTTTGTCAACACATTGCTTTTGAGATGCATCCATATTGTGCATATGTTAATAGTTTATTTCTTGGTGTTACTTGAATAGTATTCCATTGTATGATTTTACTGCATATCCCTTTTCTTCCTAATGGACTTTTGGATTATTTTCAGCTTTTTGTTATTACAAATTAAATGATATACAACTCTTTCTGTTCCTCAGAAGAGAGGGTTCAGAAGTAAATCCACACATCTATGGTCAAAGGAAAAGACAATTATACGAGAAAATGAAAGTCTTTAACAAATGGTGTTGTAGCAAATCAATAGTATTCATAAAGGAGAAATGATCTTTGATACTCCATGTCACAACATGAACAGATACTATTTTAATATTGAGTTACGAACTTAAATAGAAAAACTAAAATTATGAAGCTTCCATAAGAAAACACAGAAGAATATTTTGGGGAGGTAAATATTTTGTAGAAGGGACACTAAAAAGTACAGAGGGAAAATATATAAATTTTGCTTCATGAAAATTAAGACCTTTACTGAGCAAAAGTTACTAAGGAGAAAAAATGAAAACAAATGTAAAACAAACTTTTATATATAGCACAAGTAATTCTATCTTGTATATATAACTTTTATGACAAAAATGGATTCCCATGTGCTTAATTCACAGGCATTCATTTTTCCAGTCTCTCCTATCAGATGTTCACTCATCATTATACCAATTGTAGAATTCTTCTTGCTTCTTTTTGACTGAGGGATTAATATAAAAACTCTCCAAATCAAAAGTTAGTGAGACAAACCTCTCATGCACATATTTTATTAAGAAAATCATTTAAAAATATTGTTTTATCTTTGGGGACATAGTATTGCATATAGAGAGGAGAAAGGATTTGGATGTGGGAAAGCAATGATGTATATCTTAGTTTGTTCAAGCTGAGACCATGCCACACCCTTGGAGAGCTTGCTAGGGAATCCCCATAGTTGTGGACCATGATCCCAAGAGTAACTGCTTTAGAGGCAGAGCCAGGAAAGTTCTGATGACCTAGAGAAAATCAAGGACACCCCAAAATTATAGTAAAGCCAATATTAGAAGTCAAATTTCTTAAATGTGTCAGTCCAACAATGTTATTCTATGCAAAGTAGTGTATATTCTCCTATGCTCAAATAAATTGCACAAGCATTAGAAAACTGTATTGGAATATTGTTTACATCTCTGTGAATAAATGGTTTATTTTAATAAGGGACAGGGAAGATTAGTGAAAACATATTGGCCATTTTGATAGACATAACACATACACACCTACACACACTCTTACATAATTAAACAGCTCTGCGAGACAGCTTCTAACAGTATTATTCAGAAAGTCAGGATAAGTTTCTTCATATCCATCATCATTCTCTTTACAAACCAGATACAATGGGCCATAACCTTGAGTGTGTGAGTAAGATTAAAAATAAAAGTATGCAATGGATACTGCTACTGCAATAAAGCTGACTGCACGCTCCTTATTTTTTAAAAAGTGCTTGCACGTTTTCAGAGTATTAGCAAGGTGACTGAGGTTTTAAATTTTTTGTTCTTTACTAAATGTCAAGTACATGCTAATGGCAACACAAGGACAGACGATAATCAATCATTTCAACCCAGAGCATATAGTGCAAAAATTACAATCTAACCATGTACTTGGTTTTTCTTTGGTATACTATTTGTTTCTTAAGCATGGTAGTTCCTTAGGAAAGGCCAGGATTAGAAAGAAATTCGATTGATCAGTTTATAAAATGCAAATACAGAGGCCAAATATATGCCCTTAAGATAGTGCAAATACAAACTGATTCCTATCACCATGAAATAGACTTCTTTATGATTGGTAATATTTGTTGCTGTAAAATCAATTTTGTTTGATGTTAATATAGCTTTTCAAGTTTTCTTTTGATTATTAATATTGAAAATATTTCCCATATTTTTATTATAATGTACTTATATTTTTACATTTTAAAATTAGTTTTCTTTTAGGCATCATACAGTTTGATTTTTTAAATTCAGTTAACAACACGTGCCTCTTAATTAGGTAGTTTAGAATATCTGCATATAACGTGATCATTGTTTCTAATATTTGGCATTAAATCTATCATATATCATCTGTCCTATCATGATATTTCTTTTAAATTTGTTGCATATGATCTTTGTTCCCTTCATTTTCCTTTTCTGTCTTCTTCAGTATTAAGTATTATTAATGTTGTGCTAACATATTAACTCTAACTCTTTGTTTTGTGTTTCTATGGTTACTTTAGAGTTAATAACATATATCTTCAAGAGATACTGTGCCATTTCATGTATATTTTAAGAACTTTACAATATTATAGTTCCTTCATACCTCTCCTGGTTTTTGTGCAAATTTTGTCATTCATTTTACTTCTACATGTATTATAAACTCCATAATACACTTACTGTTTTGGTTTTAAACAGTCAGTTATTTTTAAAGACTTTAAAAGCTAAGAGAAAATTAAATTTACTCATATTTTTACCATTTCCAGTGCTCTTAGTTTTTTTGTGCAGATACTGATTCATACCTGGTATCATTTTTCTTTTGCCTGAAAGACCTCCTTTAACATTTACAACAGGACAAATTTGCTGGTCATGAATTCTTTCAGCTTTTTTATGTCTAACATATTTATTTCACCCTTGTGTTAGAAAGAGGTTTATTGTTGTTGTTAATATGATTCGAGGTCAACAGCTATTTTGTGTTTAAGTAATTTTAAAATACTGCTCTCCTCTTTTCTGGCTTGCATTATTTATAACATAAACTATGTTGTCATTCTTATTTTTGTTCCTCTTCATGTAATGTGTTTATTTCCATTTACTGCTTTACAGATATTCTCTTTATCATTGATTTTAAGGAACTTGATTAAGATTTGCCTTTTACTTTTATTCAGGGTCTAATATTTGGGAATGGTCAAGTATCTTGGATCTGTGAATTTATACTTTTCATTAATTTCAGGAAATAAATGACTGTTACTTTTTCACA